>NC_026005.2:19302450-19482450 GCF_000442705.2 Elaeis guineensis | reverse complement strand
AGGGAAGGGGGGTGCAAGGGGGGGCGTCTGGAGGCGGGTGGTGTCAGAGGGAGGGTGGGCGCGGAGAACCAACCGACAGAGGGGGGTGGTGCGGGCAAAGGACCCATGGGCGTGCGGGCTGGGGAGGGACTGCCGGCGTACGAGGGCCGGGGGGAGGGTGCACGAAGGAGAAGGAACAAACCTCAAAAAAAAAAAAATAATAATAATAATAATAATAATAATAATAATAAAATATTAATTTTAAAAAATAATTTAAAAAAAATGTCAGAGTGGCATTGAGCCCAGGGCCGGTCCTGGGGCAGGTCAAACTGGACGACCGCCCCAGGCCTAGACCTTGTATTGATGTTCCAATAGGGTGCAAGGATAGTTTTCTACAATATTATAATAAGAAAAATAATTAAATAGATTAATGATGGGTTTTATACACTGCTTAACGAATATATCTATAAAAAATTATTGCACATAGATTAATTTTTTAATGATAATTAATATTTAAAGTATGTTAATTTTTAATAGAGAAGGTCCTATTTTTTCATTTAGCCCTAGGTCTAAAAAATGTCAGGACCGGCCCTGATTGAGCCTCGGGGCTCGGTGCCGAACTTCCAAACCCCCCTCGGTACCATTCGTAGCTCTTTTATCCGACTGCCGCTCCACGCCCATCACGTATTTTTTTTAATTATTTTTTAAAAAATATTATATTATTATTTTAAAAATATTTTTTTATTTTTTTTCCTCCCATAATTTTGCGCCGAACATCCACACCACCCACTCTGGCCCCACCCACGGCTCCTCCGCATGGCTGCCACTCCTCAATGCCCACCTGCACATATTTCAAAATTATTTTTTAAAAATAATATTTTATCATTATTTTAAAAATCTATTTTTTTTCATTATAAAAAATAATTTATTTCTAAATATTTATAAATATTTTATTTTATTTTATTTTATTATTATTTTATTATTTTTATTTTATTATTTATTTATTTTTATTTTTTCTTATTTTTAAGCATTTTTAATATTATGTTTTAAAAATAATATATTATTATTATTTTAAAATTTTTTCTTCCTTTTCTTCTATTTCAAAATAGATTTTTAAAATAATAATTTTTTTAAATTTTTTTAAATATTTTTTCAAAATTATTTTTAAAAATAATGTTTTATGTTAAAAATAATATTTATTTTCAAAATAATATTTTTAAAAAAATTCTTTTTTTCCTTTCTCCTCCTACACTCTTTTGGTCAGGCAATTTTAAAAATAAAATTTTATTATTTTTTAAAAATCTTCCTTCTTCCTTCCTTCCACATGTTTTTCAAAATTATCTTTTAAAATTAATATTTTATATTATTTTTAAATTGTTTAAAAATAATATTTTATTATTATTTTAAAATTTTATTTTTTATTACAAAAAACTTTCTATTTTAAATTTTTTTAATAATTTATTATTATTATTATTATTTTTTAATACTTATTATTTTTATTATTATTATTATTTTTTCCTTGTCCTTCCCCCACATGCCACACCCCCCAACCTCGGTTGCTCTGCGCACCCTACCCCTCGTGGCATCCCACCTGTCGCATCTTCGGCACTACCCCCTGGCCGTCCATGCCACCCCTAACATTGCCCCTTGGCCCCCAACAAACCCGCACCCCACGCCCTCCGCGGCCGCCTCCATCGCCGCCCCCCCACCCCACCGTGAACCTGCACCCCACCCCCTATGGCCCTCCGTGCTACCCCTTGGCCACCTGCACCACCCTCCAACTGCCTGTGCTGCCCCCTGGCCACCCGCATCACCCCTGGCCGCTACTCTGTGCCTCCGGCACCACATCCTGGCACCCGAGCTGACCGCACCACCCTTGACCACATGCAGCTTCGCCGCCCTCACCCATCATGGCCCCTCGGTGTGCACCCAGGGTAGAGAAGAGAAGGAAATCGCCGGCCCAAGTGGCAATTTTAGTGAAATTATGGACCCAAGTGGTGATTCCATTGAAATCACCGGCCCAAGTAGCAACTTCACTGAAATCACCAGCTCAAATGGCGATTTCACTGAAATCATGGGCCCAAATGATGATTTCAGTTCTATCCACCTCATTCAGCTAGTTGGGCTTGAAGCAGGTTTAGGTGGCTGTGAAATCATCACTTCAAGTGGCGATTTCACGCGTGGATGGTATTCTCGAAAATAAGTTCCGGACGGTGTGTTGGTGCATGTGTGGTGCTCCTAAGCCTTGAGAGGCCACGAGAGGAGTCATGGGCTTGGCTCCAAGATTCTAGGACTGGTTTGGGTCCTAAGGCTAGGATCGGTTTGGTCCTAGGGTGGAAGTTCCGTCTCCACGATCATGAGGCTCTGGTTTGTGGATCTCATTGGGGCTAATCCAAGTTTGGATCAGATTTTGGTCCATGGGATTAAGTGCATGATCAAACTATGGGTATATATGGGTTTGAATGAGTGCATTTGGATTGGGTGAGTCTAGGGAGTTCTTGGGCTAGGACTTTGGTCTATGTAATAGGTATACATACATATATATTGTAAACCCTAAAGGATGAGAATCAAAGGAAGCTTTTCTCCCATATCTCACTCCCTCTCTCTCTAGTCTTTGCATGTCGCCCAAGGAGGCAATCAAAGGGGCTTCATATGAGATAGAAGGGTGGCATGCAGGTACCTCATGCATGCCCCCCTTCTGAGTAGAAGAGAGTCCCAACGCAGGGACTCTCTCTCTTGTGTGGTATAGCTCCAGATTAAAGATGCTCCAGTGCCCTAATCTCCAGAAGGATAAGCCGGCGATCTCATGAGGAGGTTTAGGCTCTGATTTGGGTCAGATCAGAGGTATGTAGGGGCCAAGATAAAGTGCATGAGGTAAATACTGTTGTTTGTGAAGAAAAAATTATCCGATCGCATCGGATTACAAGAAAAAAATTGAATAAATTAGCAATTAAAATTTTTATAATATTTATAAGATTTCACCTTGATTCGTAGAAGAAGATTTAATCAATGATTGATTCCTGAATCGAGTTGCTTCGCGACATCCAGATGTCCAAACCCTCTACTTCGCTCGCATGCCAACCAATGCAGAAAGGGATGAAGATCTTTTCAGGAAGGAAAGAGAGGAGGGCTTTAAGATCAGATCTCGAAGCCTAGGAAGGAGCCCACACGCCACACCACAAGGGGAGGGAGGATGCCAAGAGGAGAGAGATGCCCAGGAGAAGAGGGGACGCCCAAGGGAGGAAGTCTCCACACCCAAGCCCTTGCTCATGCGTAGATTGATTTTCTCCTTCTCCAAACCTCTTCTTTAAAAGATAAGAGATCCTACATTAAATCAAATACCTTCATGGGTTTGGAATAGGGCTCTTCAAGTTTGAATCAAATCCAAACTCCCTGAACCATAAGATTTTCTAATGGAAGTAGGAGAGGTACCAACTCACGCCTCCCTTCACCAAGCCGCACACCCAAGGAGAAGGGGCTGTTTCCAGTGCCCCCTCCTCCATTTTGGTCAGCCAAATGTGTGAGAGAATGCATGAAAATCTGGATAAGTGCACCAAATCTAATTTGGTTCAAGTTTGGATTCAATTCGAATCCAATTCGAATCCGATTCGAACCAAATTCAAAAAGGCTGCTAATCCTAATCTAATTAGGATTTAGGTTCAAGTCTAACTTGGATAATTAATCCAATTTAGCCTTAATAAAATCAAGTCTAATTTAATTTAGATCTAATCTTAAATAATCAGGACTTGAATTCAATCTCTCATAACTCCTTGAATCATAGATTTGATCAAATTCATCTCCGGAATTAAACTTATGCCTCATGTGCAGTGCTAGCTGGACATAATCGATGTTTAATCCTGTATGACCAATAACTTAATTCTCAATTAAATTAATTTATATATTTAATCAAGTCTTATACTTTTAAATTAAATATATAAATATTTTATCAATTCTTTCCTACATTATTTGACTTTGCACGTGACTCCATAGATTCGAATACTAAGCTGGTAGTATAGGAACTCCTTATATTAATCGATATGATTATCTAGTAATGATACCTGATATCTAGGTAGATTGAATATTTACAAAGCAACATTTAAGAACCTTGGTATACGGTTATCGCATAATTCATCCCTTTGATCCTAATACTCAAAGTGATCTAAGGTTTAATTATCAACCTTGGAATAGTCATCCACATTATATTTCAATCTTTTTCAAATCTTATGATAGATCACATGTATTATCCTGACCAAGGTTTCACTGGATTGAAACACAGTGGTGCATTAACTCTTGTAATTTGGAGGGGTCAATCCTATCTTGACTCACACACCAACTTCACAAGTACTTGACTGTACCCAGTAGCCTTCCGTCACTGTATTAGAAATATAGATAGTCCGATATCAAAGTACAGTGAGTTGCTTGTAAGTCACCATAATGATCTCAGGTTGAAGGGACACTTATGCCTATATCCTTTGCGTGCTGCTTTTGACAGCAGAGCGCTCCACAAGTGACTCACTCTTTGATGATGATGTACTCCTACATCTCACCTATATGCCATACCAGTGTCTCCACACTTCTTGGTTAAGAAAATAACCAATCTATATGACACACAATGACCTATGCTTGATAAACATTATTATCTTTATTAATAATGTATCATTTGGTCATGAACAAGTTTAAGAACTATTCGATAAATCCTCCTTTATCGATTATATTATAGTTCTAAGGACTTCATCATAATACAAGAGTTCAAAAGAAGATGCACTTTTATGATGAACTTGTCAAAGAATAACTTTTATTCATTAATAATTCATATACAAATTATAAAGAGCACAATCGTCTACAGATAGACAATTGACTTTAGGACAGATTTTTCAACAACTCTCATTTGGACTAAAGCCAATCAGGATTGTATCTAATATCCATCTTTCACTTATGATCATCGAACTCTTTGGTCTCGAGAGCTTTAGTAAATGGGTTGACTAAGTTTTTCTTTTCTATTGGCAGCATCAAATGTCATAATGCATTTCGCTTCGCAAATAGAACCAGCTACTGTATGCTGCTTGAAACTCTTCCAACAGATTGCTCTACAATATAAAGTAAAAATATAGCCAGACACACTTTTACTATCATCATGATCTGACTAAAAATTGAAATTAGTATATCTCACAAGTTTAAAGTCAGTATCTCCATAAATTAACCATTGGTCCTTAGTATTTCTCAAATATTTAAGGATTATCTTCACAACCTTTCAATGGTTCTCATCCAGATCAGACTGATACCTACTCACTATCCCTAGCGAGTAAGCCACATCCAGCTTCGTACATTGTTGAAAAATATATCCCAAAGTCAATCGTCAACCTGTTGACGGTTGTGCTATTTGATGTAATTGTATATGAATTAATTAATAAAATATTTATTTGATAATTTTCATCATAAGCTTGTACATCTTCTACATCGAACTTCTATGTTATGATGAAAGTCCTTAGGACTAATTTAAATCGATAAAAGAAGATTTATTGTTTAGTTCTTAAATGAGTTCGCGACCAAATGATATACTATTACTAGGACGATAGACATATCAAGTGTAGGTTGTTGTGTGCCCTATAAGTTGGTTGGCCTCTTAACCAAGGAGCATAGAGATGCTGGTATGGCATACAGATGAAATATAGGAGTATATTTCACTGAACGTGATCAACTTTGGAGTACTTTGCTGTCAAGAGTCACTCCGAAAAGATATGGGTATAAGTGTCCATCTGACCTCAGATCACCACGGTGACTTGCAAGCAACTCACTGTGCTTTGGTGCTGGATTATCTGAATTTTTAATTCAGGATCGAAAGATTTTTGGGCACAATCAAATACTTATGAAGTCGGTACGTGAGTCAAGATGAAATTGACCACTCCAAGAGATTGGAGAGAATGCTTTGTGTTTCAATTTAGTAAGACCTTGGCCAGGGCAATCTTTGTGAGGAGTCACAGGATTTATCAGATTGAGACACATATTGGATGTACTATTAAGAGTTGATAGTTTAAACTCTAAGTCATCCTAGCATCAAAGGTCAAAGGGATGAATTATACGATAACTATATCCAAATAGATTCTTAAGTGTTGCT
The DNA here is from genome assembly GCF_000442705.2 of Elaeis guineensis. Taxonomy (NCBI): domain Eukaryota; kingdom Viridiplantae; phylum Streptophyta; class Magnoliopsida; order Arecales; family Arecaceae; genus Elaeis; species Elaeis guineensis. The sequence goes on along the minus strand of NC_026005.2, from coordinate 19,476,356 downwards.
TTGCATACATTCGGTCTATCCGAATATCGGGTACCATTGCTAGATGGTTACTCTGATTGGTATAAAAATTAATTTCTATGCTACCGACTTAGGTTCGAACCTATGGGGTCACACACATTAGAAGTTTTCTCCGATCACATGCCTAATCTGAAGAGTCCTAGTGAACAGGGATTCTAGTGAAGAGTCCCACTGGATGGAAACTCTAAAGAAGAGTCCCACTAGACTTAGACTTTATCATTAATAGAAGATTAATTAGTGATTAGATCACTAATCAGTTTAATTTAATTGTGTACTAAAGTTTGGATCAAGTATGATTGAATTGGATTCAATCAAGTCAGATCTGATTAGGTTATGAGATGACCTAATAGGTAAGAGAGAAATAATCTTGATTTGATTGGATCTATGGCTCAATTAATTTATTAATTTGATCAAATTTAAATAAGGTTATAGGAGCCTAATTAGATTAGGTTCATCATATTTTATTTGGATCTAATTGGATTGAGTTTGAAAGAAATTCAATTGGTTAAACCCTAGAGTCCCAAATGAATAGGACCTATCCTTTGCGCCACCTAAATTATCTCACATCTTTTCTCACCGCACAATATTAGTTTATACATGAGAAAATCAAAAAATAACCTTCCTTTTATTGTCCATTAAGAATAAGAATTGGTTGGTTTTGATTTGAATTCAAATTAGTTTGAATTTCAATTTAAAACCTTATCCATATCCTTCCACACGTTGGCAGTTTTTGAAGATGCCCATTATGTATGAGAAAAAGAAGTCTTTCCAATTGATTTTCATGCCCAATTTTTTTTGGTAAGCCCCTCTTTAAATTAGATAAGGGTGAGAAAAAGTTAGAGTTAAATTAAAATTCAAAATAATTTGAATTGCAACAAACTCCATCCCTTATCCTGTCTTATCTGGTTTGTGTGACAATCATAAAAAGACTACATTTTTTGTGTGCCAAACTAAGAGCACTTTTTATTGTGAGATACCAAAGAGAAAGTGGGGCAAAAATCTTTATTTGGGATGTGATCTTTGGGTGGGTTTCATTCTTCTTTGGCGTGAACAAAAGAGGAGACCGTTCTTCTCTCAGGTGAGAGACCTAGAACTGTTCTAGATTTTTGGGTGAAGAAAAAATCAAAGAGAAGAGAGTCTTCATCTATTTTTTCTTCACCATCTAGCATCCTCCTCTGATATATCTTCAATATCAAAAAGATCTGAGGTAATCAAAGAAGGAGATCAAGTCAGATCTATCATCAGAAGCTGACCGCGCGAGCTAGCACTCCCGTGGAGGGCTGATCGGTTTGAGGGGCTTCGGATGGACCATCTATAGAGGTCGAATGCTTGTGCAGCTATGAGCGATCAGAGAAAATTTTTAAATTTACATTCTCGATCATAGAGTTTGACTATCCTGCTCAGATATTGGGTTCGAAACCCTATAAGTGGTAGATTAGATCTATTATTAAATGATATTTTTGGTTCACATGCTTGTCATTTTAGATTCAAATTTTTATGTATATAAATTTATGTCATCAATCTATTTGTAGGAGTTTTAAGATCAGATCTTATGCATATATTTACAGATTAAATAGTTTAATCTAATATTCTTTCATTGAAAAATTTTTGAAATGCATGCATGAAATTCCTACGCATCCTAACAATGGTATCAGAGCCATGGTTCGATATGACATGATATTATATGTATTTAGATCTATAATTTAATTTATATTAGATCTGATATATGATATTTAGATCTAAAATTAATTATAGATTTGATCGCACAAACTGATATAAGATTGTCCTACTGTAAGATTGACCCCTTACAGTGCAAAGATTGTCCTAGTTTGTGCTGATCTTTATAAAATCTGATTTTAATTTAAAGTATATAAAATTTATTTATGATAATTATTATCTAATTTTGGTATGATCAAAATATAATAATCAGATCTAAAATGATCTAAATTAGATCTAAATTATTTAGATTAGATGATCTGAGTAGCAAAGTAATCGGATCAGATTTGTCACCAGACCGTCCGATCATAAGAGATAATAGAGATTAGATCTCTCTTTTTATCATTCAATTGGATCCTCTTATGATGTGTAGGGGTGCCATTGTGACTATATCCATGAAGATGAATACGAAAAAAAAATTATTTTTTTTTAAATCCTAAGATTGTATATATAATACATTGTATGAAAAGTAGCTGCATCTAATCTTTGCAAATAAAATCTAGAATCATAAACATGTTTAGAATAATTTTAAAATAATTTATGATTGATTTTATTACTATTTATATAAAATTATTTTGATCTAAAATTAATGTAATTGTTGTAGTTTGCCTGTTGAGTCGACTCAGTATTATTTGGGTCGACTCAAGATCCTGATTCCTCAGCTCAATTTCTGTTGAGCTGACTCATTGTTACAGACTAAAAATTATGATTAATAATTTATTATCAATGAGTCAACTAAGTTTTGAAACTTAGTCGACCCATTGTAATGAGTAGGCTCAATCCAGAAGTGAGTCAATTCAAATTTTAGATCTAAATGATTGTGAATAAAATTAATTATAAAAATATTTTATAAAATTTAAAATTATTTTTAAATATCGAACCCCTACCTACAGTCTCAAACTTAATTAAGAATTAAGTTGAATCTATTAGATCTAGAATTATAAATTAAAGATCTAATGTCATTCACATAAAATATGGATGATGGATTTATGGGTTAGCTTGATCAGGTCCTCCTAATGGGTTAGACCTAGGGTTAGAATCAAAGATCAAATGGACTAAGAAGAGAAATTAGATTAAATCAGAATTTTTCTAAAGCCAATACAATAGTTGTAGTTGGTCGAGTCCGTATCTTTGATTAGATCCAAATGGACTTTGATCTTGAGCTCAGCAGTCAAACCCAAATCCATAAGTAGATCCAATTGAAACTGATTAACCAGTTGGTATCTAAGATAAGTTTGGCAGTCTTGACCGATAGTCATTAATTGAGAGCTACTCACATAAATTCAGTATATGACAAATTACTAGCATATCCCTCCCATCGATCTCACTTACTTGGCCAACATGGTGAATCAAATTTTGATCAGATCACTTAATGATTAGGGTTGACCTATGCTTACTAGAAAATCAGTTTGACTGATTTAAGTGCTCCTAGTTTGACTTGTCTTTATCCTTGATATGACTTGGTGAAGTCAGAGGGAGGATTGATGACTTGTCAGTTGAATCAACTTATTTCTAGTCCACCTTGATCTGACTTGGTGAAGTCAATGGGAGGATTGAGATTAGTTGGTCTATATATTTAATTTTGATAAATTATGTTAACCAAATTCTCTAAATTATTAGATCCATAAAATGAACTAGTTATGATGATAACTAGATCATAGCCTCCCATTAATGTGAATGATAATGGATCCATTATTTTTTATTGATATTGCGGGCGCCATCCATCTGGTATTTCTCTGAATGATGAAATTATTATTCATCATATGATGACTTTATTGTACTATCTAATGAATGGTTGGGTTGGTCGAGCCATACTTGGATCTGATTATTCATTAGTTAGAATCATTGAGTAGATTTATGTTAATGGTTGGACCTAATCAGGACTTTCAGTGGAGGCCCATCGCCTACTGAAATAAAATCTGGAGCAAAACTAATTATTAAAAATTATTTAAAAAAATAATTGGTTGAGAACTTATCCATAGATGCATATGAATTGGCCGAGTCATACTCGGGCCTGTATGTAGTCTGTATAGATTCTAGTATCTGCTAAAGAATTGAGATAATTCTTCGAATTGGGAGTAGAGGCTACCTATTCGTATAAAATAGTAGAAGAATCTTTAGACTAAAGTCCATGTCTTTAGGCTTGATTAATTCATATACTAATTAGGTTTGTATTTTTTTTTCAAAAATAACTAGTAATTTGTCGCTCCACTCACTGTTTGACAATGATGAGCTTATTGGATCCAACTTCGATAGCCAGTATCGGAAGTTGAATAATAATCTTGAGTCCAATCTAGCTAAAAAATTTAGGGCTAAATCGAGTCAAGCAGACTATGACCCAAATAGGCTAAAGAGAAATGAATAATTAGTTGCTGATCAAGGTGCTTATATGATAACACCTTGTAATTTCTCCATATGTGACACTACTACCTGGGTATTGGAAACCAGAAGTCCAATTCACATATGTAATTCATTTCAAGGACTTCAAGTTAGTAAAAAATTTAAGAATGATGAGAAATTTTTAAATATGGGAGATGGAAGTCAAGTTCCAATCTAGGCTTTAGGAATCATCGAACTTGTTTTCAAATCTAATAGTATCATTTTAAGTGATTATCATTATTATCCATCTTTTTTGATAAATATAATCTTTGTTGATCTTTTGACCAAAGATGGTTATAATTTATTAATAAAGAATGATTATTGTGATATCATTATGAATGATGTTACAACAATACGAGGACAATTAAGAAATGACATCTATGTATTGTCACAGTCTATGAGTGTAATGTACACTCCAAATAAACATCCAAAGTTAGATAATGTCACTGGTGCCTACCTTTGGCATTATAGGCTCGGTCATATTAACAAAAGCAGGATAAACAGGTTAGCACAAAAGGATATCCTCAATATCAATGATCGTGAATCCTTGTCGACCTATGAGTCTTGTCTTCTTGAAAAAATGGCTAAGTCATCTTTTACTAAAAAAGATGAACAAGCTAGTGAAGTTCTAGGTCTAATATATAGTGATATTTGTGGACCTATGAATATTAGTGTCAGAGGAGGATATAGCTATTTCATTACGTTCACAGATGACCTATCTAGATATGGATATATCTACTTGATGAAATACAAGTCTAAATCGTTTGAAATATTCAAACGATTTCATAATGAAGCAGAGAAACAAACTAAAAAATATATTAAGACTCTTTGGTCTGACCGAAGGGGTGAATATCTTTTTAGTAAATTTCTGACATATCTTGGAGAGAATAAGATTTTCTCATAATGAACTCCTCTAGGGACACCATAGTATAATAGTGTCTCAAAAAGAAGGAATCGAACCTTGTTGGATATGGTTCGATCTATGATGGGGTTTGCAAGTCTGCCAATCTTTTTTTAGAGATATGCACTTGAGACAGCCTGTTTTGTGCTCAATAATATTTCAAGCAAGTCAGTTAGTAAAACACCATATGAGATCTGGTCATGACGTAGGTCGAACCTCATCTACCTTAAGGTCTGGGGGTGTCCGGCTTATGTCAAACGATTATAAATCGACAAGCTCGAATCTAGGTCTGATAAGTGTAATTTTATAGGGTACCCCAAAAAAATGAGGGGATATTACTTTTACCTTCCTACTAAACAAAAGATATTTGTCAGCAGTAAGGCATATTTTTTGAAAAAAAAGTTTCTTAGTGAAGGAACAAGTGTCTCTAAAGTCGAGCTTGACAAAGTTTGATAGGTAGAATAACCAATGACAATAACTGAATCTGAACCAGATTTGATAAGATCAAATCTGAAGCCCGATATACAAACATCCTTAAGGTGATCCAGTAGAGTACCATATCAGTCAGACAGATACCTAGATTTCTTGATCCGAGAAGGAGATCCTATTGAGCTCGATGAGAACAATGAAGATCCAGTCACCTATATGGATGCAATACAGAGGTCCGACTCTGAAAAATAGCTTGAAGCCATGAAATTCGAAATGAAGTCCATGAAGATCAACAATGTGTGGACATTGATTAATCCACCTGAAGGGGTAAAACCCATAAGATATAAGTGGGTCTTCAAAAGAAAAAGGGGCACAGATGGGAAGGTTGAGACCTATAAAGTCCATCTGGTTGTCAAGGGGTATCGTCAACATTATGGTATTGACTATGATGAGACGTTCTCTCTTGTGGCAATGCTCAAGTTCATTTGGATCATGCTTGCGATAGCGGCATATCTGGACTATAAAGTTTGGCAAATAGATGTGAAGACAGCTTTTCTAAATAGAGAGCTAAATGAAGAGGAGTATATGATGCAACCTGAAGGGTTCACATCTATAGATGAGTCCAAGATGTGCAAGCTTCAAAGATCAATTTATGGATTGAAGCAAGCATCTTGGAGTTGGAACATACATTTTCATAAGGTGATCAAAACGTATATCTTCGTTAAGAATGAAAAAAAAATCCTGTATATATAAGTGGGCTAATGGTTCAATAATATATTTTTTATTTTGTATATGGATAATATTCTCTTAATTGAGAATGATGTCTCTGCATTACAGGAAATAAAAGTGTGGCTATCGTCATAATTCTCCATGAAGGATCTGGGAGAAGTAGCCTACATCCTAAGGATGAAGATCTATAGAGATAGATCTAAGAGGCTGCTCGGACTCTCCCAATCAATGTACATAGATACCATGCTGAAACGGTTTAGCATGGAGAGTTTCAAGAAAGACTATCTTCCGATAGATCATGAAATTTTTCTCTCAAAGAAGGATTGTCCGACAACCCCTCAAGAGAGAGAGCGTATGAGTAGAATTCTATATACCTCGACAGTGGGTTCTATAATATACATCATGACATGTATAAGATCGAATATGGCATACTCACTAGGAGTAGTGAGTAGATACCAATCAGATCCAGATGAGAATCATTGAAAGGTTGCAAAAATCATTCTTAAGTATTTAAGAAATACTAAAAATCAGTGGCTCGTTTATGGAGAATCTGACTTGAAACTCATGGGATACATTGATTCTAATTTTCAGTCAGATCATGACGATAGCAAAAATATGTCGGGATACATCTTTACCCTAAATAATAGAGCTGTCTGCTGGAACAGTTTCAAGTAGCACACCGTAGCCGATTCTATTTGCAAGATGAAATATATCGCAACATCCGATGCTACAAAGAAAGCTATATGGCTGAGAAAGTTCATCACCGAGCTTGGAGTGGCACCCTCCATCGATGGTCCAGTTCTGCTTTATTGCGATAGTACTGGAATCATAGCTCAGACAAAGGAGCCGAAGGCATATCAGCGGGCAACGCATATTCTGTGTCGCTACCATTTTGTTCGAGAGATCATGGATCGAGATGACGTCGATCTTCAAATCGATAGAAAGGATAACCTAGCTGACCCATTAACTAAAGCCCTTGCGGTAAAGGAGTTCAAAGATCACAAAATGAAGATGGGTATACGATACTGTACCGATTAGCTTTAGTACAAGTGGGAGTTGTTAGAAAATATATCTCAAAATCAATCGTCAGCCTGTTGACGGTTGTGCTATTTAATATAATTATATATAAATTAATTAATAAAATATTTATTTGATAATTTTTATCATAAGCTGGTACATCTTCTACATCGAACTTCTGTGTTATGATGAAAGTGCTTAGGACTATTTTAAATCGATAAAAGAGAATTTATCATTTAGTCCTTAAATGAGTTCGCGACCAAATGATATGCTATTACTAGGATGATAGACATATCAAGTGTAGGTCGTTGTGTGCCATATAGGTTGGTTGGTCTCTTAACCAAGAAATGTGGAGACACTGGTATAGCATGCAGGTGAAATGCAGGAGTATATTTACTGAACGTGACCAACTCTGGAGCACTCTACTGTCAAAAGTCACTCTGAAAAGATATGAGTATAAGTATCCCTCCGATCTGAGATCACCACGGTGACTTGCAAGAAACTCACTGTGCTTTGGTGCCGGACTACCTGAATTTTTAATTTAAGATTGAAAAATTTTTGGGCACAGTCAAGTACTTGTGAAGTCGGTGCGTGAGTCAAGATGGAATTGACCATTCCAAGAGATTGGAGAGAATGCTTTGTATTTCAATTTAGTAAAACCTTGACCAGGGTAATCTTTATGAGGAGTCACAAGATTTATCCGATTGAGATACATAATGGATGTACTATTAAGAGTTGACAGTTTAAACTCTAAGTCATCCTAGCATCAAAGGTCAAAGGGATGAATTATATGGTTACTATATCCAAATAGGTTCTTGAGTATTGCTTCGCATACATTCGGCCTATCCGAATGTTGGGTATCATTGTTAGATGGTTACTCTAATTAGTACAGAAATTAATTTCTGTGCTACCGACTTAGGTTCGAACCTATGGGGTCACACACATTAAAAGTTTTTCTCCGATTACATGGCTAATCTGAAGAGTCCCAGTGAACAGGGACTCTGGTGAAGAGTCCCACTGGACGGAGACTCTAGAGAAGAATCTCACTAGACTTGAACTCTATCATTAATAGAAGATTATAAATGATTAGATCACTAATTAGTTTAATTTGATTGAGCATTAAAGTCTGAATCAAGTATGATTGAATTGGATTCAATCAGGTCAGGTCTGATAGGTTATGAGATGACCTAATCGGTAAGGAAGAAATGATCCTAATTTGATCGGATCTATGACTCAATCAATTTATTAATTTGATCAAATTTAATTGAGGTTATAGGAGCCTAATTAGATTAGATTTATCATATTTTATTTGGATCTAATTGGATTAGATTTGAAAGAAATCTAATTGGTTAAACCCTAAAGTCCCAAATGAATAGGACTCCATCCCTTGCGCCACCTAAATTATCTCACATCTTTTCTCATCACATAAAATTAGTTTATACATGATAAAACTAAAAAATAACCCTTCTTTTATCACCCATTAAGGATAGGAATTTGTTGGTTTTGATTTAAATTCAAGTTGATTTGAATTTCAACTTAAAACCTTATCCATATCCTTCCACACGTTGGCAGTTTCTGAAGGTGCCCATTGTGTATGAGAAAAAGAAGTCTTTCTAATTAATTTTTATACTTAATTTTATCTGATAAGTATCTCTTTAAATTAGATAATGGTGAAAAAAAATTAGAGTTAAATTAAAATTTAAAATAGTTTGAATTGCAACAAACTCAAGCCCTTATCCTGTCATATCTGGTTTGTGTGATAATTATAAAAAGGGCACATTTTTGTGTGCCAAACTAAGAGACCTTTTCATCATGAGATATCAGAGATAAAGTGGGGTGAAAATTCTTCTTTGCGATGTGAGCTTTGGATGGGTTTCATTCTTCCATGGCGTGAACAAAAGAGGAGACCGTTCTCCTCTCGGGTGAGAGACCTAGAACTATTCTAAGTTTTTGGGTGAGGAAAAAATCAAAGAGAAGAGTCTTTATCTTATTTTTCTCCATCATCCAACATCTTCTTCTAATCCATCTTCAACATCAGAAAGGTCTGAGATAATCAAAGAAGGAGATAAAGTCAGATCTGCCATCAGAAGCCGACTGTACGAGCTAGCACTTTCGTGGAGGGCTGATCGGTTCGAGGAGCTTCGTGTGGACCATCCGTAGAGTCCGGATGCTTGTACGGCTGTGAACGATCAGAAAGAACTTCTAGATCTATGCTCTTGATCATGGAGTTTGACTACCCATGCTCAGGTATTGGGTTCGAAACCCTAGAAGTGGTAGATTAGATCTATTACTAAATACTGTTTTTGGTTCACATGCTTGTCATTTTAGATTCAAATTTTTATGTATATAAATTTATATCATCGATCTATTTATAAAAATTTTAAGATCAGATCTTATGCATATATTTATAGATTAAATAGTTTAATCTAATATTTTTTCACTGAAAAATTTTTAAAATACATGTATGAAACCCCTAGGCATCCCAACAGTACATATCATAGCATACATAACAGATCCTACTGTTGAGGCATATGAAATTTTACTCATATGCTCTCTCTCTCTCTCTTGAGGAGTCATTGGTGAAAGGAATATGCCCTACAAGCCAATCAAAATTTATATTTTGATAGATTTTTCTTGTAATCTTTCAGTCTCATGTAATTGATATTTTATAAATAAAAGGTACTTTTCATCATATGCTGCATCTTACTTTAGCAATGATTATAATAAACTTCATAAATCAGGATAATAGTTTTAGGGTTATGATGAGATCATACCTATGAGACCTAAAATCTTAAAAACTCTGATTTAGAATATTCCTAATCATCGGAGCATTGAGTAGAAGATCAATATTTCGGATAGACTAGTACTTCCTATGTATGCTCGATGAAGAGGATAGCTAATCTCATAAGTCACTTATGTGAGACACTAATACAAAGAAGTGGGTGCTCATTAGAGAATTGAGTTCACTGAACTGATCTGACTTAAGAAACATCTTATGAAATCTACTTATCCGTCAAAAGATGTTTCTTATAGTGGGAGTTATGCATATAATCCTTTGATCTGAGACTACCATAGAACCTTGTATACATGAATCCATATTTTGGTTCATACTCATTCATGACTTAGTCATGTATGGAGTATTTTGGATATGATAAAATATAAATGGAGATTGTGAGTAGGTCAACATGGAATCGATCACTCCTGGTAAGAGGAGATCGCATCCTACTTGCTCCGATCGATTGATGATTCAGGAAGTCTTTGATCAAAATAGAATAAAAATTATAAAATTTTTTTAATATTTTATTAATTAAATCATCATCTAAGATTAAGAGAAATATGAGTATGATATTAAATTTGACATCATTCCATATCCAAAGTCATATTCGGGGTGTAGGGAGATTGCAAGATCGAATTGCATGGTAACTTTTCACTGAAAGATATTTTTGATATTTTTATCAAAATTTTATATCTTTTAGGTAGACATGATACATTGCTAGATATCAATCTTGTCTTGTGAGTTTGATCAAATTAAAAAATTTAATTCGATCACCAATTAGAAAGAGTTCTCATTGCTAAAATTGGGTTAGCTCAATTGGATCTAGATTGGTTAGATTAAAATATAATCAAATTAGATTGACTTGCACTCAAGCCTAGTAGCCTACTACTAGCTAGATAGAGAACCCAATGGGTCACATATAAAAGAAATTGATCAGGGGTCTAATTGGATTAGATCATATTTGCAAAGTAGACATGCTAGCACACGTTACAAATCCTAGCTCCCTGTTTTGAATCAGATTCGAAATTGATTTTAGATTGGGCTAAGTAAAGCTAAATTAATTCAAACCAATTTTGGATTTGAGCTGGGTTAGGCTTGGTTGCATGTACCAAAAATTTGGAGCCAAGAAACCTAGTACCCACACATTAAAAAATTTTCTTGCGCATAGGATGCAGTCTTTGTATGCAGAAACAACTTTCACATCCCACAAGATGGGATGCCCCTTCCTTAGGTTTATCCAATGTTCCATGATGAGAAAAAAATTCTTGGTGATTCTTGACTTAATTTTGAGTACTAAGGAGTCCTTCTTTGGATTAATCACTTTCTGGTTTAATCATGAAAATTAGTTGAAGTTTGAAATCCTGCCAATCTGATCCATGCACCTAACCAAGAGTCCAACTTGTGAAGGACTCTAATCCAATTGTCATGCCACATTTTAATTTTATATTTTTTTCACATCATCAACAAGTTAGCACCTCAATTTTGAGCCATTGGATGGACAAAAGTTACTGATGAGTGATGGAGAAAAATTATTCCAAGGAAAGCTGCACGACGCATCAGAGAAACATCAAGAAAAATATTTCAAAGAGTCCTTCTGCACGAAGTGTCTCTCAAATTTTTTTCTAAATGCTTGCTTCATGAGGCTCCTGATGGATGTGGGAAATTAGTTGGGGGCATGAGAATTTTTTTAGGATGTGAGATGGCATGTGGAGGGGGCACGAATCATTCTCGAAGGCAACCTATCGCTAAGTATTTAAAGGGGGTACGTCGGTGGGATTTCATTTATTCAGATTTCTAATTTCTTCTTTCTTTCTAACATTCTTTTCTTATTGTCCAATTAGCCTCTTCTTTCTCTTGTTAGGATAAGTTTAAAAATAGTAAAGATAAGTCCAATTTTAAGACAAGAGCCTAGGAAGAGAATTAGGAAAGACAAGGAGAGAAGAAAGGTAAGGACAGGAAGGCTAGGAGGAGAGGAAGAGGGTCTTGAGGTCCTGGTGTCCAAAAAAAATTTTAGAGTGAAAATTTTAGAGAAAAAATCATCTCAAAAAGTTGGTGTCCTGATCATAGCCTTGTGTGGATCACCATTGGAGGACGAACACTTAGGTGCCTGGTGGAGGTTCTGCCAAAATTTAGATTAAGCGCTGCAGGTACTCTTCTATAGCTTAAATTTTATTATGTATATATATTATATATAATTATTAATTATCAAGAAGATATTGGTTTAGGATTTAATAACTAAGATTTTATAATTTAAAATTTTGAAATCCGTTATGCTTCTGCTGTGCATGTCCACCCTGAAACCCTACAGCGGTATCAGAGCCGGCCTTATTTGGTTCAATCATATATACATAATGTTTATGTGATGCATATTATGATTCATGCTATAAAATCATTTATTTCATTAATTATGCTTTCATATGATGATATGAAATGATACATATATGATTTACCACTTCATTATCCTGACATAAGATTATCCTAACATAATGGGATTATGCTGCAAGGTTATCCTAGGATGATGAAAGTCCATATATTATACTTGCACATATAGAATATTTTAATACTGATACATAAATTAGCATTATATAGTTAGAATATGCATGAGAACAAATAAAAGTCCTCATTAAAAATTATATTAAGTTGTAGTGATATGCAACTAGGGGTTAACCAATTATTGATCAATTGGTATCTAGAAAAGTGCTATAGGTGATTCTTTAATTGATTTTGTTATCTAACCTAACCAATTTATTGGGATCTAAGAAAAGCAATGGAGCGACTCCCACCTTACTTATCTGGCCAATTTGATTAAGCGATCTTGATATTGAAAAATTCTAATATTGAAAATACTACTAGGGGCCTTCTTTCATGCTAGGTTAATGTTACATCATGAACTATGATCAGTTTATTGTATTACCATAAGACTTATCATAAAGATTAATATAATATAATCCTGGTGCATAGAAGATGCTTACGGTAATTTTGGATATACTGCTTTGTTATGTTAATACAAAGGTAGTTATATTTGAATTTGACTATATTGAAATAAAGGATCTTACTTAACTAAAATATTATAACTTGTTGTATTAACACAAGACTAATAATATTTTAGAGGCCAAGATACAATATTAAAAATTACATGAGATGCAATTGAAAAGAGTTTCCTACCTATGACTCATAAGGGTTTGTTGTGTTAACACAAGATCATTATGAAAAATTAGGATCTCAATCCCACTAAGATAAATATATAATATGTCTCGTTCATGATAATAGAGGGTTATGATGTTCGATAAAATAGTGGAAGGCATAATTAAATCTAAAGATCTTATTTAATTGGATGAGTCAATATGAGTTGTTTGCTTATGTAATGTTCTTTATTCATTATAGATTAAATTCTACAAATGGCATCTTCACTATCGTCGTGAGATATTTTAGATTCCAACAAGTTGATCATCCCAATTATGTGGACTGATTGAGAAATTTAAAAATTATACTCACTCAGGAGAAGCTCTCCTATATTCTTGATGTCTCCGAACCATAAGAGGTTAAAGATGATACCACAAAGGAGGAGGTATCCATATACAGGATGTAAAAGAATGACAGTTTAACTATTAAGTACATCATACTGACCTCTATGAGTAATGAATTATAGAAGCAGTATGAGAGCATGGATACTCAATCCATACTCCTCAATCTTAAAGAATTATATGGAGAATAGAGTAGGACTGCTAGATGTAAGATATCTAAGCAGTTATTCTATGCTAGAATGACTGAGGGGTCATTCATACAAGACCATGTCCTCTAGGTCATTGACCTGATCACTAGATTGGGTCTATTAGATTTTGTGATGGATGGAGAATTAAGTCAAGATTTGATCCTGCAATCTCTCCTCAAGTCATTCACTCAGTTTGTCATGAACTATCACATGAACAAACTAAATACCTCCTTGCTTGAGCTGTTGAATATGCTTAAGATTGCTGAGAGTCACATTAAGAAAGAAAAGGCTCCACTTCTTCTTGTGGATAAAATCTCTAAGAAGAAGTCAGGTTTAAGGGTTCAAAGAAAATACTGAATCCTAAGGGTGGCAAGATGAAGAAGAAGGGGAAGAAAGTCTCCGGATAGGGTACCTGCTTTCACCACGGTAAGGTGCGATACTGAAAAAAAAATTGCAAGTTATATGTTGCAACTATAAAGGCTAGTGCAAGCGACGCACCAAAAGGTATATATGAGATACATATAATTTTATCATTGAGTTCTTTCAATTCAGACTCTTGAGTATTGGATACCGCCTACGGTTCTCATATCTACAAGTTATTACAGGGGCTGCAGAATATTAGAGTACTGAATAAGGGTGACTTCAAGATTTACGGTGCTGGAGGAGAGTCCATCCAAGCAGAGGCTGTAGGGACATATATGTTGAAGTTACCTTCTGGAAAGATCTTAGAGCTAAAAAACTGTTATTGTATACCTAAGATCATTAAAAATATTATTTCTGTACCGTTGCTATTACAACAAGATTATGAAATAAATGGAAAGAGTAATAGTTGCTCAATTTTTTTTTCTAATAAAATTTTTTATCATGGCGTTATTAATAATGATCTTCTAATTCTATCTAATGATAATATTTTTCATATTGATGAAAGTAAAAAGCGAAAGAGAGAAAAGATGAATAATACTTTACTTTGGCATTATCGACTTAGTCATATAAGTGAGACAAGGATTAATAAGTTATACAAAGAAGAGTTCTTTGATCCTTATGATTATGAATCATTAAGTACTTGTGAATCTTATCTTATAGAAAAAATGACTAAGACTCCATTTAATGGATATGGAGAAAGGATAAGTGAGTTATTAGGACTTGTACATATTGATGTATATGATCCTATGACAACAGAAGTCAGAGGAGGATACTCTTAGTTTATAATATTTACTGATGATTTATCTAGATTTGGATATGTGTATCTTATGAAACATAAATCTGAGATATTTGATAAATTTAAAGAGTATCAAAATATGAACTAAAAATAAATTAAAAAAAATATTAAAATCTTTCAATCCGATCGAGGAGGAGAATACTTATCCAATAAATTTTTAGATTATTTTAAAGAAAATAAAATTCTCTCAGAATGGACCTCTATACGCCATAGCTAAATAATGTAGCAGAACGAAGGAATCATACTTTATTAGATATGGTGCAGTCCATGATGTGCCTTATAGACTTGTCTATTTCTTTCTAGGGATATGCCTTAGAAACTGCTATCTATATTCTGAATAGAGTACCTTTAAAATCTGTGTCAAGCACTCCATATGAGATATGGAGAGGAAAGAAGCCTAATCTCAAGTATCTTAAAATATGGGGCTGTCCAGCTTATGTTAAAAGAAACTTTGGATATAAGCTGAGTGCTAGGATAGATAAATGCTTGTTTGTAGGTTATCCTAAAGAGAGTATAAGATACTTCTTTTACCATCCTACTGAATAAAAAATGTTTGTTAGTAAATATGCCACTTTTATGAAAAAAAGTTTATCCTAGAAAGAGACAGTTGGAAGAAAATTAAACTTGGAGAAGTTTAAGACCTACAAATGCAAGCACAAGATGATCCTCAATCAGAAATATCCATTAATAAAGTACAACCATAAAATACACCTTTTCTTCGAAGGTCGGATAGAGTGCGGAATGCACCTATAAGGTATGGGTTCGTTATTGAGAATAATAAAACTCATATTATTGAGAATGATGAATCTTTGACCTATACAGAAGCCATCATGAGTACAGACTCAGACAAAATGGCTAGAGACTATGAAATCCAAAATGAACTCTATGTGCTCCAATCAAGTGTGGACTTTGGTTGATGCACTACAGGGTGTGATCCCTATTAGATGCAAATGGGTCTATAAGAAAAAGATTGGAGTAGATAGCCAAGTTGAAACCTATAAAGCCAGATTGGTGACTAAAGATTTCAGATAAAAATAGGATATAGATTATAAAAATATATTTTTACCTATTGCCATGCTCAAATCTATACAAATTATGCTTGCAATAGCAGCATACCATGATTATAAGATTTGACGAATGGATGTGAAGACCGTCTTCCTTAATGGTTATCTTGAAGAGATTTACATGTCTCAACCAGAAGGATTTATCTCAAAAGAGAGAACAAATCAAGTATGCAGGCCTAAAAAATTTATTTATAGATTAAAGCAGGCCTCGAGGAGTTGGAACATCTGCTTTAATGTTACAGTCAAAGAGTTTGACTTTATCAAAAATATGGATGAACCTTGTGTATATAAGAAGACTAATAGGAGTGCCATGTCTTCTTAGTTTTATATGTGAATGACATACTTCTCATTGGGAATGATGTCTCAATATTACAATCGATCAAGACATGGCTATCAAGTAAGTTTTTCATGAAGGATTTGGGTGAAGCATCTTATATACTAGATATAAGATCTATAGGGATGGATCTAAGAGGATGCTAGATTTGTCCCAATCCAGGTACATAAACTTAATACTAAAGAGGTTTAGCATGGATGGGAGTAAAAGAGGTTACTTACCCATAAGTCAAGGCATACATCTCTCTAAAAAGATGCCTCCTAAATATTGGAAGAGAAATAGAATGAGTTCTATTCCCTATACTTCGACAGTAGGGTCGATCATGTATGCTATGCTATGTACTAGACCCGATGTTGCCTATGCCTTAGGCATAAGTAGATTTCAGGTTGATCCAGGAGAGAATCATTGAAAAGCAGTAAAAAATATTTTGAAGTACTTGAGAAGGATTAAAGATATTTTTTTAGTATATGAAGGATCTGATCTAAAACTAGAAAGCTATTCTGACTCTAGTTTTCAATCAGACCCTGATGATAGCAAGTCCACTTCAAGGTATGTCTTTACTTTTAATGGTGGAGCTATTAGTTGAAAAAATTCTAAGCAGCAGACTGTAGCTGACTAAACCATTGAAGCAGAGTACATAGCTGCAAGTGAAGCCGCCAAGGAAGCTGTTTGGATAAAGAAGTTCATCACTGAGTTAGATGTCGTTCCTAAGATTGAAAATCCAGTACCACTTTACTATGATAATATTGGAGCAGTTGCTCAAGCAAAAAAATTGAGATCTCATCATAAATCCAAGCACATTCTAAGATACTTCTATCTTATTCATGAAATAATCGAAAGACAAGATGTTACTATTGAACGAGTAGAAACAAAGAACAACATAGCAGATCCGTTCACGAAGGCTCTACCACAGTAGCAGTTCGATCGCCACCTCGATCGTATGGAGATAAAATATAAGGACGATTGGCTTTAGTGCAAGTGAGAGATTGAAAAGAATATTTCCTACAAGCCAATCAAAATTTATATTTTGATAGATTTTTCTTGTAATCTTCCAGACTCATGTAATTAATATTTTATAAATAAAAGGTACTTTTCATCATATGCTGCATCTTACTTTAGTAATGATTATGATGAACTCTATAAATTAGGACATTGGTTTTAGAGTTATGATGAGATCATACCTATAATATCTAAAATCTTAAAAATTTTGATTTAGAATATTCCTAATTATAAGAGCATTGAGTAGGAGATCAATCATCCGGATAGACTAGCACTTCCTATGTATGCTCGATGAAGAGGGTGGCTGAACTTATAAGCCACTTGTGTGAGACACTAATATAAAGAAGTGAGTGCTCATTAGAGAATGAGTTCACTGAATCGATTCGACTTAAAAAATATCTTATGAAATCTACTTACCTGTCAAAAGATGTTTTCTTATAGTGGGAGTTGTGCATATAATCCTTTGACCTGAGACTACCATAGAATCTTGTATACATGAATTCATATTTTGGTTCATACTCATTTATAACTTAGTCATGTATGAAGTATTCTGGATATGGTGGAATATGTATGGAGATTGTGAGTAAATCAATATGGAATCAATCACTCCTGGTAAGAGGAGATCGCATCTTACTTGCTCCGATTGATTGATGATTCAGGAAGCTTTTGATCAAAGTTGAATAAAAATTAGAAAGAGTTTTTAATATTTTATTAATTAAATTATCATTTAAGATTGAGAAAAATATGAGTATGATATTGGATTTGACATCATTCCATATCCAGAGTCATATTCGGGGCGCAGAAAGATCGCAGGATCGAATTGCATGGTAACTTTTCACTGAAGGATATTTTTGATATTTTTATTAAAATTTTATATCTTCTAGGTAAACATGATACATTGCTAGACGTCAATTTTGTCTTGTGAATTTAATCGAATTAAAGAATTTAATTCGATCGTCAATTAGAAAGAGTTCTAATTGCTGAAATTGGGTTAGCTCGATTGGATCTATATTGATTAGATTAAATTCTAATCAAATCAGATCGACTTGTACTCAAGTCCACTGTTAGCTAGATGTACAATCCAATGGATCATACATAAAGAAAATTGATCAGGGGTCTAATTGGATTAGATCATATTTGCGAAGTAGACATGCTAGCACATGTTGCAAATCTTAGCTCCCTGTTTCGAATCAGATTCAAAATTGATTTTAGATTGGGCTAATTAAAGCTAAATTAATTCAAACTAATTTTGGGTTTGAGTTGGGTCAGCCCTTATCTGCTTGTACCAAAAATTTAGATCCAAGAAACTTGGTGCCCATGCATCAAAAATTTTTCTTGTGCGTGGGATGCAGTCTTTGTGTGCAGAAATAGGTTTTGCATCCCATGAGATGGGACACCCCTTCCTCAGGTTTATCTAATGTTCCACAATGACAAAAATTATTTTGATAATTTTTGACTTAATTTTGAGCACTGTGGAATCCTTCTTTGGATTAATCACATTCTGGTTTAATCGTGGAAATTGGTTGAAGTTTGAAATCTTGTCAATCTGATCCATGCGCCTAACCAAGAGTCCAACTTGTGAAGGACTCTAATCCAATTGTCACGCTATGTTTTAATTTCATATTTTTTTCACACCATCATCAAGCTAGCACCTCAATTTTGGGCTATTGTATGAACAAAAGTCGATGATGGGTGGTCAAGAAAAATTACACCAAGAAAAGCTGCACGACGCATCAGAGAAACATCAAGAAAAATATTCTGAAGAGTCCTTCTGCATGAAGCATCTCTCAAATTTTTTTTCAAATGCTTACCATGTATCATGAGGCTCCTGATGGGTGTGGGAAATTAACTTAGGGTGTGAGAAATTTTTTGGGATGCGAGATGGCACGTGGAGGGGGCATGAATCATTCTCGAAGGCAACGTATTGCTAAGTATTTAAAGGGGGTGCGTCGGGGGGATTTCATTCATTCAGATTTTCAATTCGTTCTTTTTTTCTAACATTCTCTCCCTATTATCCAATTAGTCTCTTTCTTCACTTATTAGGATAAGTCTAAAAACAGTAAAGACAAGTTCGATTTTAGGACAAGAAACTAGGAAGAGAATTAAGGAAGACAAGAAGAGAAGAAAGGTATGGATAGGAAGGTTAGGAGGAGAGAAAGAGGGTCTTGAGGTCCTGATACCCAAAAAAATTATCAGAGTGAGAATTTTGAAAGAAAAATCATCTCAAAGAGTTGGTGTCCTAATCATAGCCCTGTGTGGATCACCATTGGAGGGCAAATACTTGGGCGCCTAGTGGAGGTTCTGCTAGAATTTGGATTAAGCACTACAGGTATTCTTCTATAGCTTGAATTTTATTATGTATATATATTATATATAATTGTTAATTATCAAAGAGATGTTGGTTTAGGGTTTAATAATTAAAATTTTAAAATTTAAATTTTTAAAATCCGTTATGCTTTCACTGTGCATGTCCATCCTGAAACTCTACAATCGGACAATCCTTCTTAAAGAGAGAAATTTCTTGGCCTATCGGTAGATAGTCCTTCTTAAAATTTTTCATGCTGAACTATTTCAGTACAATATTGATATATGTAAATTGGGATAATCCAAGCAACTTTTTAGATCTATCTCTATAGGTCTTCATCCCGAGGATATATAATGCTTCTCCCAAATTCTTCATGAAGAACTTGATGATAGCCACAGCTTTACACTTTGTAAAGCAGGGATATCATTTTCTATTAATAGTATGTTATTTACATACAATATAAGAAATATGACTACAGAACTATTAGCCTATTATAGGCACAAGGTTTTTCTCCATTTTTAATGAAGCCATATATTTTGATCATCTTATCAAAACACATGTTCCAACTTCAAGAAGTTTGCTTCAGTCTACAGATGGACCATTTAGCTTGCACACTTTAGAATCATCTATGGATGTAAATCCTTCAAGTAGTATTATATATATCTTTTCTTCCAACTCGCTATTGAGGAAAGCAGTTTTGATATCCATTTATCAGATCTCATAATCTAGATATACAGCTATAGCAAGCAAAATCTTAATGGACTTGAGCATTGCCATAGAAGAGAATGTCTCATCATAATCAATACCATAATGTTGATGATATTTCTTGACAACTAAATGGACTTTATAGGTCTCTACCTTTCCATCCACTCCTCTTTTTCTTTTGAAGACCCATTGGCACCCTATGGGTTTAATCCCTTCAAATGGATCAATAAGTATCCATACACCGTTGATCTCTATAGACTCCATTTTAAATTTTATAGCATTTAGTCATTTTTCAGAGTTGGATCTCTGCATGACATCCATATTGATGATTAGATCCTCATCATTTTTATTTAGTTCGACAGGATCACTATCTCAGACCAAAAAATTATAGTATCTATCCAGTTGATGTGGTATTCTATCAGATCTTCTTAATTCGCCTCTATAATAGGCTCTGGATCTGATTTCCTAATCAAATTTGATACTATATTCCTACTCAAAGGTGCTTGATTTTTTATCTCATGAACTCACCAAGTTTGATCTTAGTGACATCAGTTCCTTCTCTAAGAAATTTTCTTTTCAAAAAGACTGTCCTATTGCTGACGAACACCTTTTGTTCTTCAGTGAGGTAGAAATAGTATCTTTTTATTTTTTTTTTTGGTACCCTACAAATAAACACTTATCAAACCTGGGTTCAAACTTGTCAGTCTATAAATGTTTAATACAAGCCAGATAACCGCAAACCCTAAGGTGAGAGAGTGGGCCAACATCTTATCCATATCTTATCCATATCTCATATAAAGTTTTATTAACAGACTTGCTTGGAATCTTTTGTTAGATATATGTCCTAAAAGCCAATCTTGGCTGATGCATACCATAATTCTAGGATATATTTTATACTTGATGAGCAGTATTTATTATCAATCATGTTGTATGTATCCATAATTATCTTAGAAATTAACAAAGATGATTTTGTATATTCTCAATATGTTGAGAATTTGAGACATACATCATTAGTGATTAATTTCTAAATGCTCCTGATTGGAGGATCAGCACAGAGGACAGTGATCGATCTTATTAAAATTGATGCACGGATCACCTCCCTTCCAAATAGATGAGTCTTGAGTCACAGTATGGGGATATTGGGGAGAGAGTGTAGGTAGTTGTTAGAGAATAATTTACATTGAGCGTGACCAATATGAAAAATTACTTGAATATCTACTCACTCATCAATGATTTTCTCGATGCTGTAGTAGTGTGATTGATCCTTTGATCTATGGTGTGTTGGCTATTCACAGCGAGGCTACTTAGTTTGACTGTATATTTTCTTGGTCCCTAGCCATTTGGGTCCTTACTGTACATGTTGGCTATAGTAGGTTCAGATTCGCTGTTTGGAATAGGATACTTCTAAATAGAATCTATCAATCTTGATAGAAAAGTAATCCTATGCGATTCGCAAGACTGAGTTCAAGAAATCTCTGATCAAAGTAAGTATAAATATTAAAAAAAAATTTATAGGATTTATAAATAAACTCGAGTCGAACTAATTTGACATATGACTGATGATGGAATTTGATGAGTTCTCTATAACCTCCATCTAGTCAGAATTCACAATAGAAGGATTATATTACATGGAAACTATATCTAGGGCTTTATTTTTTTCTATTCTACTAGGTTGCCATTACATATTGCTAGACATCATTAGTGGATTGTGAGAACTCATTAAGATTATTTTTGGATCAAAGATCCTTGTTGGAGTGAGTTGAAATTGTTCTAATTCATCGAAAGAAGTTTTGATGATACTGTGATAGAGATAATAGTATGTCTCACTACCAGTTAGAATAGAACCTGAGGGGTCACACACAAAAAGAACAAGACCAGATCAATAATTTGGATCAAATTAAAATTATCAATTAGATTGATGATTTAAAATTTAAAAATTGCTAATTTATAAGCATTACAGATGTAGCAACTACTAATTGTTAGCAGAAGGACTTAATTGTAAGTGTTGCAATTTAATTCGACCTGATAAAATTATGAATCAAATTTTAATTAATTTAAATTTAATTTAATTTAATTTATCTTAATTTATTTTAAGTCTAATTGATTTTAATTATTCAAGTTAGACTTAGATTTCAATCCTGATTGGATCAGAGTTGACAGCCTTTCGAATTTGATTCGAACAGGGCTCAAATTGGATTCGATTTGAATCCATATTGAATCCAATTGAACCTAACCACCCAAGCCCACCTTCCCTAGGCTTCTCACTCTAATTTATCAACTAAGAAAAGGAGAGAGGGGTGCTAAAATGCCTCCCTCTTTCCTCTATGCTCGTGTGAAGGGCCACCAAAGTTGGTGCCCCTCCTCTTTGGGAGTCTTTCTCATCCTAGACTCTAACTTCTTTTCAAATTTGATTAAAAAAGAAGTAGATCAGATCCTTATGGGGCATAGGGAATTATTTGTATGCGACAAAAATTAAGAGAAAGGAGGGTGTGCGGTATTTTTGTGCGCTAGTTTCTTTTCTTTCTTGCCGCAAGCCCATGTTCCACACCCTCTTCCTCCTTTTTCTCCCTTCCACGCCCTAGTTCTTTCAATTCTAAATCAGATCTAAGAGAAGGGAGGCCTTAGAGAGAGAAGAAAAATAATCAAGAAGGAGTTTTTGATTAGTTTTGGTGTTAGGATCAATCCCCAGGATCTTATACAGGGCTATTTCAAGTAAATTCAAGTAAAAGGCCCAGATTGAAGCTAAGGAACAAAGTTTGCAAGGATGCTAGCACACCAGTGGCTTCAGAGTTTTGATCGAGATCATCTCTGTATGGATATTAGTAGAGGCTGGATACTTTCACGACTCAAATGCAAACCCTGGACATCCACAGGATCCGATCTGAGGAAGAAAAGGAAAAAGCATTCGGGTATTTTTTTTCTTATTTTATGATTTTAGATCTATGTCTTAAATTTATTTATGCATGTTAGATAATCTTAAGTATGATTTAGATTTTGAATCTACATGCTTAGATGTAAAAATTATTTTTATATATGCTTCCGCTGCGATTAGGATAATCAAAAAATTTTTGCATGCGAATCATCTTGAAAACTAACGGTGGTATCAGAGCCACGTCGATCTAACATGCATAAAATAAATTTTAGATCTAATTTTTGATTTAGATCTAAAAGTTAGGATTAGTTAATTTCAATCTAGGGCTAAGATAAGGTTGTTCTAGTATAGGGTTAACCCCCTATACTGAAAAAGGTTGTCCTAGCCCTAAATTGATCGATTTTATAAATTATTTTTTAAATAAAAAAATTCAAATATTTAGATCTAAAAATTAATATATCTGATATGTCATGATTAGTACTAGATCTGAAATTAAAATAATTTAGGCTTACATTGAATCAATTTTGAAAATTATTTTCAACTCATTTTAATTTTAATTTCAGATCTGATATATATGTTGTAATGTAATTATAAAATTATTTTGGATCTGAAATTATTTTAGATCTAAAATAAATCATGATTGCTTCAGATCTAAAATTAGTTTCAGATCTGAAGATGTTAAGTTGGATTTGATTTGGATATAAGTTTGTTGTAGAATGGAATTCAGGTCTGAAACTAATTTTCTTGATCTAAATTTTATTCATATATATAATATATGATAATATGTTTAGATCTAAAATTAGTTTCTATAACTTGAACTTGTTCATACATATGATATATAAAAGATAATCAGATCTGATATTTAATCTGATGCATTCTGATATGTTAGATTAAATCTTTTAATAGTCAAGTACTCAAAATGGGATAATCACCATAGCCATCCGATCAAAAGAGAAAGCAGGGATTAAAGTCTCTCTCTTGTCCATTTGATGGATTCTCTTATGATGTGTAGGGTGTTGTGCACATGCATCCTACAACGTGGGACAAGAAATACACCAGCAACACACCAAAGAGGGGTGGCTGCAAGAATCCCTCCTTGAAGATGGTGGCTAGGGTTTTGGCATGCAAACAAGGAGAGAGAGAGAGAGATTGAGGGAGAAAAGCTATTATATTAGTTCCACAAAAAATATATTATTATACATGGGTCATATACCCTAGGGTTTCCATAAATCCTAATAAACCCCCAGCTGAAGAACTCTTCGGACTAACTCAAATGCACTCACCTAAATCCATGTACACCCATGGTCTGATCATGCACTTACCCCTTAAGTTAGTCCCCTTAAGACCCATCAAACCAAGCCTTTAGACCTTAAGATCAAAACCAATCCCAAGCCCAAATAGAAATCCCACACTATTCTGTTCTACAACTCGAGCTAGCTCGATCAGATCCCAAGTCAACTTGACTGCCATGCCAGCAGCGTGCTATGAAATGCTACTCTTTGTTTGGCCTTCGAGTTGGCTCTCTCAGGGGTCCGAGCTGGCTCGAGCTGATTTGAGTCACCTTTTTCAGGATCCGAGCTCACTCTATTATTGGCAGAATTCTTTTGTTTGGTTCCTCACTCTACCTTGCATCTCAAGTATCCAAAGCCCCAACCAAGATTCTCGAAGTCCTCACCAGCATGAACCTCAAGCCCATGGAAGTTGTGCTCCACCTCTGCCCTAGGACTACTCCCGTCCTAGCGAACCTAGAGTCTATCGCACCGACTCCACCTGTGGTCACCTCCAAGGCTATAAGGGCACCATAGAATCCCAACAATCTTCACATTGGTGCCCTCAAAGTCTTGGTGATCACCACTCTTCAACAAGTCCAATCCTCTACACAACCTGGCCAATGAGAAGTAAAACTAACTATGCAGACCTCCTTGCCACCGCACTATATCTCAGCTCTGGAGCTGTCCAAGAGACTGCCTCCCTTATGGCTGAAAACCTCATCCTACATCCAAGCACCTCTGTGTTGGTCCTTTAATCAATGGCTATACCCACCACTGACCCAGCAGCTATATCCACTATTGCCACTGTGACTCCACCTGTCATGACATCCAGCGACTCCACCTATCGCTGTTCCAACGGATCTAACCACCACTGCTCCACTTGTGACTCTAATAGCCATAGTTCCAGTGATGCGGCCCATGGCGATCCATCGCTACCCCAATGGCTTCGATCACCACTGTCCTAACAGCTATGATCGCCACTGCTCCTATGACACACTTCGTTGCAGCATTGAAAACTCCTAGAGTAACTGCAGCACCACTCCCCTGCCTCCGACCCTTCTATGGCCCAGACTGGTGAAAGCCTCCTCATAGGTCCATGGGTCTTCCATCGTCGTTGTAGCATCAAACTCTAATGCATATAACTCTAGGCCATCTCCTGGTGCCCACTCACCACTGCCTAAGCAATTGGGAAACTCACTTCCCTCTGCACCTCCCCACCTAGAGCCCGTGCCATGGCCATGGCCTTCCTCATCACCTGAGAAGGAACCTCTCTCTGGTGCTCCTCCTCTATGTGTGGACACACCAATCCTCAGTGTCCCACCTCCCTGTGATCCGGTGACCCCATAACTGACAGATCCGATAAGCAAACCATCAACTATCTAATCTACACCAACTGGACCTCTGACTGATCCTCCATGGCTGAAGCAATCACCCGGCCTCTCTAGACACAATAGATCCCTCCAATTGGTGTTAACAACTCCTCAGCCTCCTCCCTCTCATCACAATCCTATCACCTTTGGAGACATTCAGAATCCCTAAATTACTTTTGAAAGTGCAGCCCTTTTCTTCTAAGTACCCAAGTAATATTACACTCCTCTTGAGATCTGAAACATGATGCACATCTGTCAATGTCCGCACCCTCCCGTCAAACATCTTCAGCTTGATGGAAATCACTTTTGCAACACCACAAGAGCTTCCATCTCCAAATATCACTCGCTGCCCCTCACCCACCTGTATGTAAGAAGTAAACCACATCCGATGAGGTATACAGTGATAAGAGCTAGCCAAGTCAATACCCAATGATCTGCCTCCTCCCTGTGTCCAGCTGACAACATCAGTAAATCATCTGATACATCACTCTTAGCCACTGTACTGGATGACTCCGGTCTAGAACTTTCTCCTTTTCCCTTCCTCTGGGGACAATCTCTCCTCAGGTGCCCCAACTGCTTGCACTTGTAGCACTGTACCTCCCCCTTATCCTTTGGAGATTTTTGCCTTTCCACTACCTCGCATCTATCCTTTCCCCTCCTATGTCTCTCACTGACCGCCATGACATCCAGGAAAACCCCCATACTACTTCTCACCATCCGCTCCCTCTGCTCGTTTGTCCGAAGGATCGATACTATCTACTCATAGATCAATGTCTCCTTTCCATACAACAGAGTCATCACTAGTGGATCAAAGCTCTCGAGTAGCGAGCACAGCAATATCAGAGACTTATCCTCCTCCTTCAGAGCCACACCCAAATTGAGTAAATCGGTACTCAACTGGTCAAACCATTGAATATGCCCTGGTATATCTCCACCTTCTTCCATCCGAAGACTATAGAGCTATTTTTTCAGTATGAGTTTGTTGCACATGTTCCTCCTTATCTATAGGGTGTGCAACCTTGACCATAATCTTTTGGACAACTTCTCTTTCAGCATATCATACAACACTGAATCAATTAAGCACCATCAAATCAGCGAACATGCCCTATTCTCTAGTGAACTCTAAGCCCGATCTGTCATCCCTTCTAATTTTTCCTCCAAAGTCAGATCCAGCTCCTATCAAACCAACAAATCCTCCACTCTAGTTCTCCACATCGAGAAATTTTTCATTCTATCAAACTTTTCAAAATCGATCTTTATCCCACTACTCGTGATATCTCAAACCACAATCATAAACACCGTAGATCTGATTGAAGATAAAAAATACCTTGATGGGAAACTTGATGAAGAACCTTGCTAATCTCTTCAACAACTCCTAGCATCATCTTCCTTCTCCATGCTACCTCCTGGCTCTGATACCAAATGTTGTGCACATGCACCCCAAGATGTGGAATGAGGAATACACCAGCAACACACCAAAGAGGGGTGGCTGCAAGAATCCCTTCTTAAAGATGGAGGCTAGGATTTTGATGTGCAAACAGAGAGAAGGAGAGAGAGATTGAGAGAGAAAAGCTATTGCATTAGTTCCACACAAAATATGTTATCATACATGATGCATATACCCAAGGATTTTCACAAATCCTAATAAATCTCCTAGCTGAAAAACTCTCCGGACTAACCTAAATGCGCTCACCCAAATCCATGTACACTCATGGTCAAATCATGCACTCACCCCTTAAGTTAGTCCCCTTAAGACCCATCAAACCAGGTCTTAAGGCCTTAGGATCAAAACCAATCCCAGGCCCAAATAGAAATCCCGCACTATTTTGTTTCACAACTCGAGCCAGCTCACTTAGACCCTAAGTCGGCTCGACTGTCGTGCTAGCAACATGCCATAAAATACTGCTCTCTATTTGGCCTTCGAGCCGGCTCTCTCAGGGATCCGAGCTAGCTTGAGCTGATCCGAGTCAACTCCTTCAAGATCCAAGCTGACTCTACTGCTGGCATAATTTTTTTGCTTTATTTCTTGCTCCACCTTGCATCCCAAGTATCCGAAACCTCAATCAAGCTCTTCGAAGTCCTCACCAGCACGAACCTCGAGCCCATGGAAGCTGTGCTCTGCCTCTATCCTAGGACCACTCCCGTCCCAGCGAACCTAGAGCCTATTGCACCGACTCCACCCATGATCACCTCCAAGGCTATGAGGGCACCACAGAATCCCAACATAAGGGTGCCGCTTGCGATGTTTCCTATGAAGAAGAACCGCGAATGAAATATTGTATATGATAGATGTTTAGATCTAGATCCTTTTATGCATGTATTTGATATGTGTTTTATTAGTTTTAGATCAAAAAAATGATATATGTGATATATAATTTTTGACACATGATCTGAAATTTAATTTCTACAAAATTTTCGATCCAAAATTCTAGGATCTGTTTGCATGAAACTCTAAAATTATAGCTGGCATGCCTACCGTGTCAACTCATTTTTGTTGGAGTCGACTCATTTTGCAGATGAGCCAACTCAATTCTGCAGGCTATGGTCTACAGATTTTTGTTTGTCACAGGAGCACCAACATCAGGGACTTATCCTCCTCCCCCAAAGCCACATCCAAATTGAGTAAATTGCTACTCAACTGGTCAAACCACTGAACATGCCCTAGTATATCTCCATCTTCTTCCATCCGAAGGCTATAGAGCTATTTTTTCAGTATGAGTTTGTTGCACATGTTCCTCCCTATGTATAGAATGTGCAATCTTGATCACAATCTTTTGGGTGTCTTCTCTTCCAACACACCGTACAATATCAAATCAGTCAAGCACCATCGAATCAGCAAACAGACCCTCTTCTCTAGAAAACTCTAAGTCCGATCTGTCATCCCCTCTGATTTTTTCTTCAAAGCCAGATCCAGCTCCTGCTGAACCAACAAATCCTCCACTCTAGTTCTCCATATCGAGAAATTTTTCTTTCTGTCAAACTTTTCAAAATCGATCTTCATTCCGCTGCTCATGATGTCTCAAGCCATAATCACAAACACCGTAGATCTGATTCAAGAAAAAATACCTTGACAGGAAACCTAATGAAGAACCTTGCTAACCTCTTCAACAACTCTAGATGTCTTCTTCCTTCTCCATGATACCTCCTGACTCTGATAGCAAATGTTATGCACACACACACCAAGATGTGGACAAGAAATACACCAGCAACACACCAAAAAGGGATGGTTGCAACAATCCCTCCTTGAAAATGGTGGTTAGGGTTTTAGCATGCAAACAGAGAGAAGGAGAGTGAGATTAAGAGAGAAAAGCTATTGTATTAGTTCCACACAAAATATGTTATCATACTTGGTTTATCTATCCTAGGATTTTCACAAACCCAAATAAACCCACCAGCTAAAAAACTCTCTGGACTAACCCAAATGTCTCACCCACATCTATGTACACCCATAGTATGATCATGCACTCACCTCTTGAGTTAGTCCCCTCAAATCGCATCAAACCAAACCTTAATACCCTAGGATCAAAATCAATCCCAAGCCCAAACAGAAATCTCATACTATTCTGTTCTATAACTCAAACTGGCTCAATCAAACCCCGAGTCGGCTCGACTGCCATGCCAGCAGTGTGCCATGAAATGCTACTCTCTGTTTGGCCTTCGAGCCAACTCTCTCAGGGGTCCGAGTCAGCTCGAGCTGATCCAAGTCAACTCCTTCAGGATCTGAGCTGACTCCACTACTGGCAAAATTTTTTTGTTTGGTTCCTCGGTCCACCTTCTGTCCTAAATATTCGAAACTCCAATCAAGCTCCTCAAAGTCCTCACCAGCATGAACCTCGAGCTTGGGGAAGCTGTGTTCCACCTCCACCCTAGGACCACTCCCATCCCGACGAACCTAGAGTCTATTGCACTGACTCCATCTGTGGTCACCTCCAAGGCTATGAGGGCACCACAGAATCCCAACATAGGAGTGCCGCTTGTGATGTTTTCTATGAAGAAAAATCATAAATAAAATTTTGTATATGATATATGTTTAGATCTAGATCCTTTTATGCGTATATTTGATATGTGTTTTATTAGTTTTAGATCAGAAAAAAATGATATATATGATATATAGTTTAGACATATAATCTAAAACTTAATTTCTATAAATTCTAGATCCAAAATTCTAAGATCTATTTGCATGAAACTCTAAAGCTATGGCTGGCATACCGATCGAGTCGACTAATTTTTGTTGGAGTTGACTCAAGATCCTGACGGGTCAGCTCGTTTGCAGATGAGCTGACTCAATTCTGTGGGCCATGGTCTATAGATTTCTATTTATCATAAGTGAGCCGACTCAGTCTCAGAGTCTAGTCGACTCACTGTGACGAGTCGACTCGAGTGTCAGAGCGAGTCGACTCGATTCTATAGATAGTAAAATTATATGAGATACAATCTAAATTAGTTTAGATTAAAAATTATTTTGACATCTAAACTAAACCCATATTCATAATACACTTAATTAAGAATTAAGATTTAAAATTAAATAATCTAAAATTATGAATTTAAGATCTAAATTTTATTGTATAAAATATGAGATTTGGGTATGGGTTGAACAAATTAGATCTAGTAATTTGACTATAATTAGGGTTATTGATTAGATCAGGCTAGTACCCTTATCGATTTGAGCAGTTGATCAAACCTGATCAAATGTTGATCAGGATTAGATCAAAGAGACTCAAAATCAAGTTTAGTTATAGTTGATCATATCGATTCATATTTTAATATGAATTAATTGGCTCAAGACCAAATTTAGCTCAGTGAATCAAGCCCAGTAACTAAACTAACCTATTTGATTCTGATTGACCAATTGGTGTCTAAGATAAGTTCAGCATTTTGATCGATGATTTTTAATTAGGAGCTTACTTATCCAGCCATTTCGAAAGTGTCTAAGACATGCATCGACATACCCTCCCATAGATCTCACTTACTTGGCTAATTTGATCAATTATGAATTGAATAAGGTTACTTGATCACTCGTGTTCACCCATGCTGACTAAGTTAGTTAGACATAAGATTGTGCTGACCTGAATCAGATCAATCAAATATCAGATGTGCTGACTTAGAAGAGATCTGAGCCTAAATCTCCTCATTAAATATTAAGTCTAGCAATTTTCCATCATTGTAGAGATGCGAATGCTTTTTCTAATGTTGATCATTCTTGCTTGATCACAGTAGTTTGGTTGTATTGAAAAGGTACAATCACTATATTGACATTAGATGTCCTGAGGTAAAAAAAAAGTTGGCCTTAATAACTGTTAGGTGAGAGATCCAATAACGGCTTTGCATCCACTGGTGAACGGTGGGTCAAACTTAACTAAGGAGTGTGGTCAATAACTGTTAGGTGAGCCCAAGAAAAGCATCTGGATAAAGAGTTATCCATACATTAGTGTACATATTATCAATAACTATTAGGTGAGGTATCATACATCGGTGAGATGGCAGCACCCAATAGAAGCTCAATTATCGCGTATAGATTTTTGTTTCTCTATCCGAGGAGTGTGAGGGACTCAAAAAATTAATGAAAGTCTTTATTTATTTTTAAAATCTTTAGAATAAATATTTATAAGTACAATCATCTAATTAGAATCTTTATTCTCTGTAGTTTATTATGTCAGCTTCCAACCCTCTAGCTCGAATCCTAGATATCAACCTTTAACTGAAACCAATTACATATCCTGGCTCATAAACCTAAGAATCTTTGGAAATTAAATCATATTCTTAATCAGGTTATCCCTTTGTCATCAGCATGTCCAATCCATAGTCAACAAGCTATACTTGATAAATGGCTGGACAATGACAAAAGGTTAGGTGCTATAAATTGGAGTCCATGTTTGATGAACTCCAATGTATGCATAAAGACATGTAGACTGCCAACGACATGCTAACTCATCCGTGATAGTTGTGAGGTGATCAGAGTTGCACAGTACATGAGATGTGTGATGGATAGTTTCTCCATGATCACTGTTTAACAATGATCAAGGATATTGAAGAACTTGGAAAGCTTAACATGACCATGTATAAGAAATTGCTAGTAGATTTGATCCTGTAATTTTTTTTTAATTTATATGGATAGTTTATGAAACTATCATACGAATAATCATTATAGCACCTTATCTAAATTGATCAATATGTTGGTAATTAAGAGATCTTGAAAAGTTCAGAGATACATACCTGAAAAGTCTAAACAAACAAGGACACATTGATAGAGGCATAATTCTACATTTTATTTCTCCCTACATTTAGTCTATTTAGCATGCTTAATGTCTTATTGTGATGATTAATGCTTATGTTCATGTATGAGATATAATTTCCAGTATTATATGATTTCAACCTTCTGGGCTTCTTGCAGGTTTTTGGTGAGCTTAATGTTTGAATTGGAAGAAATGGTTTCCAGTGAAGTTGTAGTGGCATCCTAAGCTTTTCAGAAAGTCTAATTAAGGTGATCCAAAAGTCTAAACTCAAATAAATTTCATGAGCCACAATTCTTGTGAAGAGCCTAAAGCTTAGAAACGTTGCTATCCTATCCAAAACTGACATGGAAGACTGCAGCAAAAAAATCTATTGGCAGAATTAAAGGGAGAGACAATTTCGTAAAGGCGTTGGGATTACTCATCACTTCCCTAATTTAAGAAATTTGTTTTTTCACCTTTCCTTAATTTGGGGAATTGTCTTAGTAACTTTCCTTAATTAGAGAAATCTATTTGGGCCACCTTCCTTAAATTAATGATGCTTGAGTTGGCAGCAAGGGGGGAAATCTTTTTTTTTTTGGCAGACTTGGGAGGAGGATGTTGTTTTTGGGAGTTCTTGGCTGCCAAGAAAAAAAAAAGGAGAAAGGAAAAACACATCATAAACTCTTGTTATTTCATTTTTTCATGAGTGGTTAAAACTTTTATTCGGTTCAAGGGATTTCTAGCTTGGTTAGCATGATTGTGAGATCTAGTTTGTAATTCTAATATTACTCTCTATTTGAATATCTATGTTTCTTTGTTTTATTGTTGATTTATTGCTTGGATTAATTGATTAAGAGGCCAATTAATTGATTGTCTGTGTGATTGAATGCTAAACTAAGTTCTTAATCCGTAATTGTTATGCAACTTGGTTAAAGTAGCACTTAGGGAAATTGATTATGATCCCAGTTTTCATTGCTTGTCTAAGGGGAAACATAGAATGAATCAATTAATTTATGCTTGTTAAATTGTTGTTCATCCTTAGCTTCGTCCTAGTATGTACTGCTATCAATGAATTCATGAGGATTGCTTAATACTAATTGGTTTATTGATAAGAATTTAAATTGGGTACTGGGCTTGAATTAATGAATGTAGGGAAGATAAGATTTATGTTGCTCCTGGGTAAATTCTTAGCTAAGTATTCAAAAAGAGAATAATATATTCATACACCAATGATCAATCTACAATCTAACGTGAACTCCCTTGAATCGGATCTATTTTGGATTGAAGTTTTTTTTTATCACATTTTATTTTAATTATTTCTTTGATTTCACATTTGCTTCAACCCTCCCTTCTTATTTATTAAATCTGATCATCACATTCAGTCTCTGGGTTCGACCTGGACTCACTAATACTACAAAAAAAAAATATATATATATATATATATATATATATATACATATATATATATATATATATCACTACAAGAAATTTGATTTTTTGCGACGAAATTTTAGCGACGAAATATTTTTCATCGCAACAAAGTAGGCTTTTGCAACGAAATTTAAATTTCTTCCCCAAAAATTAGGTATTTGCGACGAAAAAAATTATGTTGCAAAAAGTTATATCTTTTGCAACGAAATTTTTTTTTTGTTGCTAGAAGTTCATTTTTAGCGACAAAATTTTTTTTTGTTGCAAAAAATAATTTTTTTGGTGATGAAATATTTTTTCTCATAGTTAAAAATTTATTTTTTGCGACAAAAAAAAATTTTGTCGCCAAAAAATTATATTTTTTACGATGAAATTGATTTTTCGTTGCTAAAAAAAAAGACTGTTGTGACCAATTTTATTTATATTTAGCGACGAAACTATTGCATCGCTAAATTTTATTTTATTAAAAAAATTTTGAATAATTTGCGATGAAAATTTAAATTTCATTGCTAGAATTGATTTTTAGCGACGAAAGTTTTTTCATCGCAAAAAAATTTTTTTTTTGGCGACGGAAAAATTTTTCGTTGCTAAATTTTTTTTTGCGACGAAAATAATTACGTCGCCAAAAATTTAATTTTTAGCGACGAAATATTTGTTTCGTTGCGAGAAACTTGATTTCCCGATCATTTGCGACGAAATTAAATTTTCGTTGCCAAAAATTAATCATTTGCGACGAAAATATTTTTGTTGCAAAAAATCAAATTTTTTGGCGACAGAAATTTTATTTTTAGCAACGAATTTATTTCGTCGCTAAATATGTTTTACTTAAAAATAAAACCGAAGGTATTCTGCCCTAATTGAAAAAATCGCTTGATCTCCCTCCCGGCCCGATCTCCGCCGCGGTCATCCAAATCTTCTCCCTCCCCGATCTCCGACGACAGTCGTCATTCCCCGGTCGCCGGTCGTCTTCCCGGTAAGTCCTCTCCCTCCCCGCCACCATCCTCTCTCTCTCCCCCTCCCCACCGCCGTCGAGCCCTCCCTCCCCGCCACCGTCGCCGCTCGAGCCCGCCCCCCGTCGCTGATCGAGCCCACCTCCCAGCTTGCCGGCCATCTCCCTCCCGCCTCACCACCCTCTCTCCCGCCTCCCTCCAATCCCTCTTCTCTGGCCTCTCCCTCCCTTTCTCAGTCTGTGTTTTTTTTTTTTTTTTCGTAGGGCCGCCGCAGCCGCCGCCGCGTCGCCGCCGGGCCACCACCGCCGCATCGCCGCCGGGCCGGCACCGCCGCGCGATCGCGAGATCGCGAGATCGCGAGGGTTCTGGACGAGTGCCGGCTCTCCCACGCCGTGCACACCCGGAAGCTGAGAGAGCTCTCCGCCCTCCGCTCCTCCGCCCCTCCCGGCCTCTTCTTCCCTTCCTTCGCCCGAGCCCTGACCCCTCTCTTCGACTGCGCCCGCCGCTCCCTCGCCGCCGAGCGCACCGTCCGATTCGTCTCCGCCTTCTCCGCCCTTCCCGACGCCAAGGACGCGGCCGCCTCTGGTGCCTTCCTGGAGGAGTTCCTCCTGTTCCTCCTCGTCGCCTCCGGTGCTGCGAACCAGACCGCCAGGTTCCGGTCGTGCCAGATCATCTCCGAGGTTTTGTGCCCTTCCACGATTCTGGATCTAGGGTTTTGTTGTTGTTCAAATATATTGATCCTTCATAGTTTATCTTCTTATCTTGTGGGATTAGGATTAATTAGGGGAAATACATGACAAAAAATAAAATACCAGTAACCGGCTTGAATCGGGTTCATGTTCTTCCTGGGTGCAAACATATATTTCTGTATTTTCTGTTTGCTGGGAGGAGAAGCATAATATTTGCATTGGCTTACGTTTGTCTTTTATCCCATTATGTTGGTCACTATGATGATCTCATTTCTGTTTGTTGGTTCTTCTTAATCGCATTGATAAGAGAATGAGATTGAAAATACTGAAAGAGAATGTCAGTCTACCTCACACTAAGGTGACAAATCTCTAACAACTACTGGAGGATTAGCTCTTGATGAAATTTCTCATGCAGATATTTTTGGTGGTTGGCTAGGAAAATTCCTTGCTTTAGTTTTGGCATTCCAATTGGATTCATAATGCTATGCTGAGGAAATATTATGAAGCTTGTGGTGTCCTGGTAATAGATAGTCTGTAGAACTTGTTGGTCATCATCCTGTCATTAACTTCGTTAAGGAAATGTGACTTTTTGGTGAACCATATGGTATTATGGATTGCAAACTATACAAACTCAAGGAATTTCAATTTACCTTATAAATGAGCTGGGCTAATCTTTATCTACCTTGTTTTATTTTATTTATATATATATTTTTTTTGTTCATGTTGCTAGTGTAACTGTAGAAATTAGCTGTTTTTAAACTGTGTTGCATCCTCTGTCTGCAAGCTTGTTATCTTCCTTGCCATATGTGCACGATATACACCTATACTTCTTTTCTATACGGTTTACTACATTTACAGCGCTACCTGATACTAAAGCTTGTCTTTCTTTCAAAGCTCTCTAAATTTATAAGCCTTAGAATTTCCGTTCGAGGATAGCGTACAAAAACCAATATTTTTTTTTATGAAAAAAATATTGGTGCTTTACACACTATTCTCGAATTGTCCTCGTGGACAGTTTGGGCACGTGAATGAATTTAATATTGCAACACATGTGCTTGTATATCGCAGAGTTTTGTCGGTATTTTCAATCATGTTCTCTGGATACATAGCACAATTTTAATGCTTGTGTATCTGGAGAACTGCGTCGAAATGCTGCCGAAATTTTTTTGATATACAAGACATGTATTGCAATATTAAATTCTTACATTCCTGAATGGAATAGGACCATCACCCTATAGGTAGGAGATATAAGGCGTTAGTCAACTATTATTACATAAAATTGATTGTATAGTTTGCATCATAAATATGTAGGTATGGATCGTGGTTGGATGTCTTTGCGTGATAAGTTCTGTCCTGAGTATATTACAGGTGTGATGACTTTTATGAATGTGGCATCCAATCATACTAGAGAAGATGGGAAAGCTCGTTGTCCATGTCGTCGATGTAGGAATTTATTTTGGTGTACCTTATCAGACATTCAGAATCATTTATACGAACACGGTATAGATGTGACTTACAAGAGATGGACTTGTCATGGTGAAGATTTGCAGACTAGCTCGAACATGTTGTCCAGGAGTCCCATAAATCCGTCTTTAGTCGGTGGATCATGCAGTCATGAAAGACAAACACTTGGTGAAGAAGATAGAGAAATTTTAGAGGATCTTCATCCGAAATTATTTGAAGTAAATGTAGAAGCGAGAGCAGAACATCAGCATTCTATTCCG
Organism: Elaeis guineensis; assembly: GCF_000442705.2. Taxonomy (NCBI): domain Eukaryota; kingdom Viridiplantae; phylum Streptophyta; class Magnoliopsida; order Arecales; family Arecaceae; genus Elaeis; species Elaeis guineensis. Next base: position 19,439,537 of record NC_026005.2, on the reverse strand, counting down.
AGACAAGAAGCTGAAGAGGACATTAATATATCTATAAATGATAGATTCGAGCGTCTATTAAGAGATGCACAAAGTGATGTTTATCCTGGTTGTAAGAAGTACTCTCTGTTGTCCGCCGTAATAAAGTTATTACACATAAAGACACTTGGTAAGTGGTCAAACAACTCGTTTAATTGGTTGCTCAAATTTTTGAAGGACTTACTGCCAGAGGGAGAGTTACTTCTGTCAAGTCATTATGAAGCCAAAAAATTATTGAAAGGACTCGGTTTGGGAGTCGATGACTTGGGCCTACGCTGTGAAAAGATACATGCATGTCCGAATGATTGTGTTCTATTTCGGAAGGATAAACAAGATCTACAAGCATGTCCAATTTGTCATTCAAGCAGATGGAAAGAAAGTCATGGTAAGGATAAGAAGAAAAAGAAAATACCATGCAAGATTCTGCGGTACTTTCCGATTACACCACGATTGCGTCGATTGTTCATGTCGAGGCATACTGCTTGTGACATGCGGTGGCATAAGGAGGTAAATAATATGGACGATGATGTCATGAGACATCCATCAGATGGAGATGCATGGAAACATTTTGATCGTGAACATCCATGGTTTGCAGCTGATTCACGAAATGTCAGGCTAGGGTTGGCAACAGACGGATTTAATCCATATGGTAATCTTAGTACTGCTTATAGTATGTGGCCTGTTATGGTATTTCCTTATAATTTACCACCATGGAAGTGCATGAAATCACCTTTTAATCTATTGGCCTTGTTGATCCCGGGTCTCCGTGCCCCTGGAAGAGACATAGACATATTTTTAGAGCCATTGATCGAAGAGTTACAATATTTGTGGGAAGAAGGATGCGAAACATATGATCATGTTGTAGGAGGCATCTTTCGTATGCATGCAGCATTGCTTTGGACAGTTAACGATTTTCCTGCATATGGCGATATTTCTGGATGGTGTACAAAAGGGTATAAAGCATGCCCAACTTGTAACGATGATATTACATCGGACCGTATTCGTGGAAAGATTTGTTTTACCGGCCATCGACGTTTCTTGCCAGATGATCATAGATGGAGGAGAAGTCTTAAGTTCAATGGCAAGCATGAACGACGTGCGCAGCCAAGATTCTGGTCTACGGACAATATTTTAAATCAGTTACCAAACCCACAGGATGTCATATTTGGTAAGGGTCTGGCCAGCCAAGTAGGGGTGCGAACAAGTATCGAAAATTGGAGAAAAAAGAGCAAGTTGTTTGATCTTCCATATTGGAAAATGCTTCTTCTTCGACATAATCTTGACGTCATGCATATTGAAAAGAATATATTTGATAATGTATTTTATACCATTCTCAATATCGAAGGAAGAACAAAGGATACCGTGAAGGCTCGTCTTGACTTAGAGGATATGCGGATTAGAAAGGAATTACATTTGATTCGACGAGGGGATAGGCTGGTGAAGCCATTGGCATGTTATACACTGAATCGAAGAGAGAGAAATCAATTTCTTTCATATTTGAGATCAGTGAGGTTTCCTGATGGATACGCCTCAAACTTGAAATGGTGCATCAAGTCGAAAGATGGGAAGATCGTCGGGATGAAAAGTCATGATTGTCATGTACTTCTACAGCATGTGCTCCCAGTTGGTTTGCGCAGATTGTTGCCGGATAATGTGTGTGATGCGTTACTTGATCTGGAAACTTATTTTCGAGACTTATGTGCGAAGACATTGAGACGAAGTCAGATCGACATATTGGAGAAGAAGATTATCATTACTCTCTGTAAGCTCGAGATGATATTCCCTCCCGCCTTCTTTGATATCATGGTGTATCTTTCTGTTCATCTTCCACATGAGGCTAGATTGGGTGGGCCAGTACATACAAGATGGATGTACCCAATTGAAAGGTAATTGCATGATATTGTAATATTTATTATTCATTATTGTATTCTTATTATATGTGATATCAATTGATAATTTATTGAATAGGGAGATGCGTGAATACAAGAGTGCCGTCACTAACAAAGCACGGCCTGAAGGTTCAATAGCAGAGGCACATGTTATGAATGAATGTCTGACGTTCTGCTCTATGTACCTTCGACGAGTGGAGACCAAATTTACAAGGCCACAGTGGAATATTGATATTGACGAGATTCTGACCGATGGATTGTCCGTGTTCTCCAATGTTGCCCGACCATATGGTAAAAAAGATTTTCGAATGTTGACACCACAAGAAACGGATGACATGCATTGGTATGTGCTAAACAATTGCGAGGAGGTAGAAGCCTACATGATGTGAGTATATATATTTAATTTTTATTTGTTGATATATCAATGAATGCACGTGGACTCTAAATTAAAATATACATGGTATTACTGTATCACTTCAGAGAACACGAAAGTGAGCTCAGAAGAAGTAATCCTACATTAGCAGCGGCACGACATAGGAATCAATTCGCATCATGGTTTGACGAACGGGTAAGTTATGTTCATGTTCATCCATGATTAAAAGTTTGTTTATATAGTATTTATCTTGTCAAATTTAACCTGCTTATTGTTCTTTTAATTGTAGATAGCTCAGCTACGTATAGACAATCCTAACTGTATCAGTAATGACTTAGCTGCACTTGCACGAAAACCTGACAGACGTGTATCAGTATATTCAGCATGCATAGTCAATGGTGTGCGATTCTTAACGGAAGATCGCGATCGTGATCGAACCACACAGAATTGTGGAATAAGCGTGGAGGGCGAGCACAAGGGTGAAATAATAGATTTTTTTGGTGTTCTGCATGAGGTTATAGAGTTAAGATATAGTGGTCTTCGACGGATTGTGTTATTCAAGTATCGATGGTATGACTTAGGATGACACAGGCCAATTGTTATAGATCCTCAACTCGTCAGTGTCCACACTGGTCATGTATGGTATGAAAGTGATCCTTATATTTTTGCAAAGCAAGCAAGACTAGTGTGGTATATTGATGATAACAAAATGAAAGAGCCTTGGCGAGTTGCAATAAGGGCTCAGCATAGGCATTTGTTTGATCCCGCACTTTTCACATGCCCGAATGATGAACATCTTGAGAATGAAGTCTGTGCAATTATTGAAAATGAAGCATATCAAATGCAAGCACCAGATAACATATTAGTGCCAGATGATACGATTGACATAGGATAATTACAAAGAGACGACTATGAACCTGAGGATGTTTCTGTTGTTGGATCGTCCATAAGGGCACGGACACGAGCACGATCCAATAATGACTTCGTTAACGACAATGATGATAGTACTTCAGGGTCGAAGTCTTCTATGACTCCCGTCGAAGATGACTATATGGACACGAGTTCAGAATCTGAGAACAATAATTAATATGAATAAGTAATTCAATTTATTTTTTTTTTATTATATCATGTAATACTTGAGTTTTTTTGATTACTTACTAATTTAAATTATTTTAATCATTGCAGCATCATGACTGGTCCTGGACGTAGACATTCACGGGGTAGGCAGCAGGCTCCGCTTGATGATACACATCCTCACTTTAGCATTTTGCATGATGACTCAGAGGATTTAGATGAGACTCAGTTGCCCGAGTCCACAGAGCCGCCTAGTGCTCAGCCAGAGCTTGCCCAGCCGGAGGCCATGGTACCGCAGCATCATCCCCTTACAGGTACATCTCTATCAATTTATAAACCATATATATTTTTTTGTTATATGCATTTAGTGATACATGATATATGTTCATTTCATCAATTTTTACATGTAGGAACACAGCATCGACGTGCAGTGCGTGGTCCTAGTAGGGGTCTTGTTTTGGAAAAATATGTGCATACACACAATGAAAAACCAAAGGTACATATATTTCGAGATCATCCGATTGGCACAGAGGCTAGTATCGTCGCAAATGAGATCAGTTTGTATATGTGGAATCATTTTTCGTGGGCTGCTGAAAGTTTCAAGCATGTAGCTCCTCGATACCGTGATGCTCTAGTCTCTCACATCAGGGTAAGAATTAAATTTGAATGTCTTGCATATCATTACATGATCCATATTATTTTTGGTTATATAAATAAATTTTTTATTATATGAATAATTTCATGTATTTGCCTTTTGGTATGATTACTGTGTAGGATAATATTGACTTCGAGGATTGCACTGACGAAGAAGTGACGGCATGTATTCTCAAAATGGCTGCAAATAGATACAGAGATCGGCGATGTAGGCTTCATAAATACTGCAATGAGCTACAGGCGAAGGGGATTGATCCTGTGACCCAGCCATACAGAAATTGGGCTGGGTCTAGTGACGATTGGCGGTGGTTATGTGAGCATTTTGGAAGTGAGGCATTTCAGGTATGTCTAGTGTTCCAAGTTTTTTTAATTATGTTATGTCCTTTATTGGTTATACTTGTATGTATTTTGTAGCGACGATCGGAGGCGAATAAGGTGAATAGGAGCAAGATTGATTCTATTCACACGCAAGAAAGTGCCTCTTTTGCACAGGAAATGAAGAGGATGGTACGTAACTACATTTGCAATCATACTTTGTAACTTTTTATTAAATATTTATATTATTTTGATATCTTTTTTTTCTTTTTTTTTGTTTGAACAGGGACTATCCGGAGTCGACGCCTATGCTAAATTCTATCAAAACAAGAGTGGCGAGTTCGTGACCGAGGAGGCGAGGCAGCGTCATGTAAATATCATTACTCTATATTTTGAATACTTTTAAAGAGTTTGAAAAAAATTTATGATTTTATTTTATTTATTGTGAAGGAAAAAATGTTAGAATTGAGAGAGCAGGTGACGAGGGAGGTGGGATCTGATGGTGATACTGGATCGCAGCAGGTTTGTTTGATGACAGATGATACGATTTTGGATACCATCCTCGGGCGGCAGCTAGGATCTGGTCATAGCATGCGGTCCAAAAAATCACGCAGTTCGTCATCCGGCCGGTCTGATGATGCATCGGTGCCAGAGGCAGTTAGGACATCCATGAGCATGATGCAAGATCAGATTAGTTACTGGATGAATCGTAGTCAGACGCTCGAGAGGATCGTAGCTGCGGTGGCGGGACGGCTCGGTATTGATGCTTCTGAGTTAGCACCTCTACAACCACATGATGCCGCCTCTGCACCACCATCGCGACACGTATCGGGTCAGGGATCGATGCCTGGAGGAGGGAACGAGGCCAATGAGTCAGATCATACTTAGTTTGTACTTATTTTAAATTTAAAATGGTGTATGGACTTATATTTTTGTATATGACAAAGATGGTTATGAAACTTTTTGTTATTTGAAATTGGTCTTTTGACTTAGAATATTTTTATTGTGTTAACATACTGTTTATTTAAAATATGATTGATCAGATAATTTGTATTTGAGCAGTTTTTTTTGAAAAATTAATAAAAATTTTATTTTTTATCCAAAATATATTTTAGCGATGAAATATTAATTTCGTCACAAAAAAATTTGTGAACCCAAAAAAGTAAAATATTTATTATTCATTGCGATGAAATTTTTTATTTCGTTGCTATTTTTGCGACGAAAGTCTTAGTTTCGTCGCTAAAAATTATAACTTTTGAGATGAAATTTTTATTTCATCGCAATTATACCGACGAATATTTTTATTTCATCATCCTTATAGCGATGAAATTATTATTTCGTCTCCATTATAGCGACGAAATTTTTTTTTCATCACAATTTTTGCGACGAAATTATTTCGTTGCTATTTTTGCGACGAAAAAAGTTTCGTCGCTAAAAATTTAAACTTTTTGCAATGAAATTTTTATTTCGTTGCAATTATAGCGACGAAATTATTATTTCATTGCAATTATAGCGATGAAATTTTTTTATTTCGTCGCCCTTTTAGCGACGAAAATTTTATTTCGTTGCTATTATAGCGACGAAATTTTTTTTCGTCGCAATTATAGCGACGAACATTTTTTTTCGTCGCAATTTTTGCGACGAAATTTTTGCGACAAATTATTTTGCGACAAAATCCGTCGCTAAGTTTTGCGACGAAATTAATTTTCATCACAAAAAATAAGAAAAAAATTTTTTTAATCAAAATATTTAGCGATGAAATTTTTTTTCGTTGCAATTTTAGCGACGAAAATTTAAGCTCTTGCGACAAAATATTTTCATCGCTAATACAGTACATAACTTCGTCGTCTGGGTTTACTATTTTTTGCGACGAAATAAAATATTTTCGTCGCTAAAGTCTTTTGCTACGAGGCTTTCTCTACAAATTTTTAGCGACGATATATTTCATCGCAAATACTATTAGCGACGAAAATAAGATTTTTAGCGATGAAAAAATTTCGTCGCAAAAAATCAAATTTCTTGTAGTGTATATATACAAGAAGTAGTGAGAATAGTAATTATTTTTTGGTGAATTCGACAAGCATCAAAATTTTGGTGCCATTGTTGGGGACTGATTTTTGATCAATTTGTGTGTTCTTATTGATTCTGTACTTTAATTTGGTGATTCTTATTAATAAATAGTGCTGCTTTAATCGTGTTAGTGAAGATTTGCGGTTTGCAGGTCTCAATTAAGCACTTCGATGGCTAATTTTCTAAGTGTTTATGGTCTATGACTTGAGCCTCTCATTCTAGTGAATTAAAATTTGATCCAAAAATTGAAAGAACCTTGCACAGATTAAGGAGAGAAGCTAGACAAATTTCTACAGAACAAGCTTCAACACCTAGGAGAGCACTTGTTTCTTCACCGAGCATCAACATAGCTCTTGAATTAATTTTTGATGGTTCCTCTAGTGGTTCAGAAGTAGAGGGAGCCATGGCTGCAAATAACAGAACTTTAAAAGAATTGACTGCCCCTGATTTAACTCAACAGCCTTTGTGTATTGAGTACCCTATGTTAGATGCTGCTTTTGAACTAAAATCGGGACTAATACATTTATTACCCACCTTTTGTGGTCTTGTAAGGAAGGATCCACACAAGCACTTGAAGGAGTTCCATGTGGTGTGTTCAAGTATGAAACTGCAAGAAATTTCGGAAGAACAAATCAAACTGCGAGTTTTTTCATTTTTCTTAACAAACTTGGCTAAAGACTGGTTGTACTATCTTCCATCGGGCTCCATTGATTCATAAAATGAGATGAAGTAGTTGTTTTTAGAGAAATATTTCTCTGCTTCCTGAGCTGCCAACATAAGGAAAGAGATATGTGGTATTCGATAGAATAATGGAGAAACATTGTACAAATATTGGGAGTGATTTAAAAGATTATGTGCGAGCTACCCACATCATCAGATTAGTAATCAGCTCTTGATTCAATATTTTTATGAAGGTTTGGTGCCAATGGATAGGAGTATGAAAGATGCAGCTAGTGGAGGTGCCTTGGTGGACAAAACACTGGAGGCTGCAAAAAATCTGATTTCCAACATGGCAGCAAATTCTCAGCAATTTGGAACAAGGATGGATCATACACCTAAGAGAGTGAATGAGATAAGCCCATCTTCTCTTGAACAAAAAGTGAAAGAACTAACCTCTCTTATGCATCAAGTTATTGTAGGAAATAGGCAGCAAGGCATATGGTATTTGCTTGATTATTGGTCATGCTACGGATATGTGTCCAACTTTGCAAGAGGAAGAACTAGTTCAGCAAGCCAATGCCATAGGAGGCTTTCCAGGGCAGTCCCAATGCAAATATGACCCATATTGCAACTCGTACAACCCTGGATGGAGAGATCACCCAAATTTGAGCTATGGGAACCAAGCTGCTCAGAATTGGTACCAACCTCCATTTCAAGCTAGGCAGCAAGTAAATCAAGCTCTAAATATGTCACTTGATGAGATTGTTAAGGCGCTAGCAACCAAAACACAACAGTTTCAACATGAGACAAGAAACAACATTCAAAACTTGGAGAAGCAGATTAGTCAGCTAGCAACATTAGTGAGCAAGCTTTAGGCTCAAGGCTCTTGGAAAATTGCCCTCCCAAACGATCATAAACCCATGTGAGAATGCAAGTGCCATTACACTGCGAAGTGGAAAATAAATTGAAGCCCCCATTCAAAACCCTCTAGATTTGGCTAAGAAAAATCAAGAAGAGAAGGAGGCCAAAAATGATGCCGAGAATTTTCCCAAGGTAAAATGTCAACCTATTGTGCATAATTCCACTAATTCTGTTTCTCTGCCTTTTCCTAGTAGGTTATCCAAATCTAAAAAGAAAGATCAAGAAAGGGAGATCCTTGAGACTTTTCAGAAGGTAGAAGTAAACATTCCTCTACTAGATGCCATCAAGCAAATCCCAGGGTATGCAAAGTTTCTTAAAGAGTTATGCACCACGAAAAGGAAGCTAAGGGGTGATGAGAAGATCAGTGTGGGAGAAAATGTATCAGCAGTGATCCAACGTAAGTTACCCCCAAAATGCAAGGATCCAGGTACATTTACAATTCCATGTGTGATTGGTAATACTAAGTTTGAATGTGCCATGTTAGATTTAGGTCCATCCATAAATGTCATGCCACATTCAATTTATGCATCTTTGAAATTGGGTCCATTAAAAGAAATGGGTGTAGTTATCCAGTTAGCTGATCGTTCTAATGCATATCCTAAGGGGGTAGTTGAGGATGTTTTGGTACAGGTGAATGAGCTAATTTTTTTTGCTGATTTCTATATTTTGAATATGGAGGATAGTACATCCCCAAATCTTGCCCCAATTTTGTTAGGAAGGCCTTTTCTCAAAACAGCTAGAACAAAGATTGATGTTCAGGATGGTACTCTTACCATGGAGTTTGATGGGGAGATTGTCAAATTTAATATATTTGAGGCAATGAGGTACCCTAGTGATATTCAATCTGCATCTTCTATTGATGTGGTTGATGTGTTTACACAGGAGGTTTTTGAATTGAGAGATGAGGATGAGTTGGAAGTGGTGCTTAGTCAAGGTTTGAGGGAGTCTGATACAGCATTGCAACTGAGTTCTGAAGTTGAAGAGATGATTATGGCATTGCAATCATTGCCTTCGATTCCTAAAAGGTATGATGTTTGTAAAATTGAGCTACCACTTTTTTACTCAAAATTGTTACTTTCTATGGTGCAAGCACTAGTTTTGGATCTGAAACCTCTTCCTGATCACCTGAAGTATGCTTATTTGGAAAGTGATAAGATATTACCAGTTATCATCACAAAGGATTTGACCTCGATGTAAGAAGAGAGGCTTATGAGAGTGCTATGGGACCACAAAACGGCCATTGGATGGACTATAGCGGACATCAAAGGTATAAGTCCATCAATGTGCATGCACCGAATTCTGTTAGAAGATGGTGCCAAACCAAGCCGAGAAGCTCAAAGGAGATTGAATCCGGTGATGATGGAGGTCGTAAAAAAAGATATTATGAAACTGTTGGATGTAGGAGTCAAATACCCAATTTCAGACAACAGATGGGTGAGTCCAATTCAAGTTGTGCCAAAAAAGTTCGGAGTAACAGTGGTCAGGAATCAAGATAATGAGCTTGTTCCAATAAGAATTCAGAGCGGATGGCATATGTGCATAAACTACAGCAAACTGAACACAGTGACAAGGAAAGATCATTTTCCTCTATCGTTCATCGATCAGATGCTTGAACGATTGGCAGGTAAGTCTCATTACTATTTTCTTGATGGATATTTTGGTTATAATCAAATTGTGATTGCACCTGAGGATCAGGAGAAAACAACATTTACATGCCCATTTGAAACTTTTGCATTTAGAAGGATGCCTTTTGGACTCTGTAATACACCGAAAACATTTCAAAGATGCATGGTGAGTATTTTTTCAAATTTAATAGAAAATTGCATTGAAATATTCATGGATGATTTTACTGTGTATGGTGATTCTTTTGATGCTTGTTTGGATAATCTATCCCATGTTCTTGAGCATTGCATTGAGACAAACCTTGTGTTGAATTTTGAAAAATGTCATTTTATGGTAGAAAAAGGAAGTGTCTTAGGTCACATTGTTTCATGTAGAGGTATTGAGGTAGATAAGGCTAAGATTGATTTAGTTGTGAATTTACCATACCCCACAAGTGTGCGGGAAGTGCGTTCTTTTCTTGGCCATGCAGGTTTTTACTGAAGATTCATTAAGGACTTCTTGAAGATTGCCCTGCCATTGTCTAGATTGCTGCAAAAAGAGGTGCCCTTTGAGTTTAGCCAAGAGTGCAAGGAAGCTTTTGATAAGTTAAAATTTGCATTAACCATAGCTCCCATAATTCAACCTCCTAATTGGACTTTGCCATTTGAGATCATGTGTGATGCCAATAATTATGCAGTAGGAGCTATTTTACGGCAACAAGTTGGCAAGCAACCTCATGTGATTTATTATGCATCCAGAACACTCAATTCGGCTCAGTGCAATTATTCGACAACCGAAAAAGAGCTTTTGGCTATTGTGTTTGCATTAGATAAATTTTGATCATATTTACTTGGCTCTAAAGTTATTGTGTTTTCTAACCATGCAACTTTGAAACATCTCTTGGCAAAGAAGGAGTCGAAGCCTAGGCTAATCAGATGGATTCTTCTTTTGCAAGAGTTCAATCTTAAAATCAAAGACAAGAAGGGAGCTGAGAACCTAGTTGCTGATCATTTGAATAGATTGGTGAGAAAAGAGAATTTTGAGCCATTGCAAGAATTTTTCCCTAATGAGTAATTATTTGCTCTGTGAGGTATGGTTCCTTGGTATGCTAATTTGGTGAATTATTTGGTGGGTAGGACCTTACCTAATGACATAAGTAGAGCTAAGAAAGACAAACTTAAGAGCGAGGCAAAATATTATGTGTGGGATGATCCATACTTATGAAAATACTGTTCAGATTAGATTATTAGGAGATGTGTGCCTGATTCTGAAATCTAGTATGTCCTTACCTTTTGTCATGCTTATGCTTGCGAAGGTCATTTTGGACCTAAGAGAATAGCTAGAAAAGTATTAAATAGTGGTTTTTATTGGCCTACACTATTTCGTGATTCTTATATATTTTGCAAGAATTGTGAACAGTGTCAAAGGAATGGAGGTTTAACCTGTAGGAATGAGATGGTACAAACCCCTATACTTGTATGTGAAATCTTTGATGTGTGGGGTATTGATTTTATGGGTCCATTTCCTTCATCTTTTGGTTTTGTTAATATATTGCTTGCAGTCGATTATGTTTCGAAATAGGTGGAAGCAAAGGCCACCAAAACTGATGATTCCAAAGCTGTTGTAGGTTTTATCAAGTCCATTTTTAGCAGGTTCAGCATACCAAGAGCAATGATTAGTGATCAAGGAATCCATTTCTGCAATCGGACAATAGAAGTTTTATTGAAAAAGTATGGTATTTTTCATAAAACATCTACAGCTTATCACCCCCAAACAAATGGTCAAGCTAAGATATCGAATAAAGAAGTAAAATCCATCTTAGAAAAGACTGTGAAGCCGAACAGAAAAGACTGGAGCCTTAGACTTGATGATGCATTATGGGATTTTAGGACAGCATATAAGACACCTATTGGGATGTCTTCTTATAGGTTAGTCTTTGGTAAGTCATGTCATCTTCCTATCGAGCTGGAACACAATGCTTATTGGGTGGTGAAGAGTTGCAACATGGATATGGATGAAGCTGGTATACAAAGGAAGCTGCAATTGCATGAATTGGAGGAGATACGACTTGAGGCATATGAGAATTCGAGAATTTACAAGGATAAGACCAAGGCATTTCATGATAAGATGATTGCTAGGAAGCAATTTGTGGTTGGACAGAAAGTTTTGCTTCATAATTCATGACTTAAATTGATGCCTGGTAAATTACGTTCTTGTTGGATTGGACCCTTTATATTTACTAATGTATTTCCTTATGGTACAGTTGAAGTTCAAAGCTTTAAAACTAACAAGGTGTTCAAGGTAAATGGACATAGACTTAAGCCATTTTATGAAGGTTTTCAAGAACATACGATAAATGAAGTGCAACTGAAGGATCCAATTTATTCAGATTGACGGGAACTGCAATGTCGGGCTAACGATGTTAAACAAATGTGCTACTTGGGAGGCAACCCAAGGGTGGCCAACTGGCCATGATCAGATTTGCTTTCTTTATCCCTTCTCTTTTTATATTCGTATGCATTATGTTTGTTTTTGCTTTTTTTTTTGCATTTGGGCTTTACATTGAGGACAATGTAAATTGTAAGTGTGGGGGAGAGGATTATGCATGTTTTTGAAAAAAAAAATCATATTTGAGTGTTTTTAGGATGTTTCCCAAATGATGTTTACAGATTCATATGCTATAAACTTAGATTAAATTGAGATGAGAGTATCATAACATGATTGAATGAATAACTTGCATACTTAGGCTAAATTTGACTTGAGCTTGATTTTGAAGAGTATTAACTTGTTTTGGTAGATCAAAAACATTTTTGGGTGAGTTTTTGAGCCTCTTTAGATTGAAACATACATGTCAACCTCATATTTCATTTGTGAGTGTGTTCATTCATGCTAGATTACTCTAGAACTTGCTTGTAAATGCTAGTCAAAGTTACTAAATTCACTTGCACACTTAGAAATGATAATGGCGTATAGGATTTTGAACCACTTAGCTTAAATGGCCAACCTAGAATCAATTGACTTTTGTGAAACCACTTTAAGCTTTTAAACTCTTTTGATTGATTGAAACCCTTATTTATGAGCCATGAATCATTTTTCCTTATGATTTACCTACCTCAAGGCTAGTAGAGCATTGGGAACTATTTAATGCATTTTGAGACAAAAATGTGTATTTAATTAGTGTGGGGGTGCTATTGTTGATTGTTATGCTTGTATTCTGAAAAATGGGATGTAATGGGAGTAATTTGTTCTTGCTATGTATTTACCCAAAAATAAAAATAAAAATAAAATAAAAATAAAAAAGAAAAAAAGGAAAAAAAAGAGAGAGAGAGAGAGAGAGAGAGAGAGAGAATGTTTGAATGTTTGGGCCTTTAATGTCTTAATTTACCCAATTTATGTCTTAATGCTCTATTAGTTTCTTGGGTTTTAACTTCATTATCCTTTTGATTCCTACCTTGAACCTAAGCCCCATTACAACCCTGATGAAAGACCTTTGGATCTATGTGTGGCATGTGATACAAGTGATGGAGATTAGATGAGCAAGCAAGCTTATGGTAGTGATTTAGCTTGAATTGAATCTTGAGTGAATCTCTCCTACTCTTCAAATACTTGAATGAATTAAGAGTGATGTGTGAGTGTCTACCATACTTGTTAATTGCTTTTTGAATGAACGTTTCTTATTTTTTTTAGTTTAAGTTTGTTGAGTGTGTTTAATTCATGACGTGTTATGGTGTTTGAATTCTTGATTTTGTTTAGGAATTATGGTGTATAATATTTGTATGGTGTCATTGGGGGAATTAGTGAATTGTGGTTTGTGTTTGGTTGTGTTTAGTTAATTGTCCAGCCTAATTTGCCCGAAGACGTGCAAAAGTTAAGTGTGGGGGTATTTGATAGAGGCATAATTCTACATTTTATTTCTCCCTACATTTAGTCTATTTAGCATGCTTAATGTCTTATTGTGATGATTAATGCTTATGTTCATGTATGAGACATAATTTCCAGTATTATATAATTTCAACCTTCTGGGCTTCTTGCAGGTTTTTGGTGAGCTTAATGTTTGAATTGGAAGAAATGGTTTCCCATGAAGTTGTAGTGGACATCCTAAGCTTTTCAGAAAGTCTAATTGAGGTGATCCAAAAGTCTAAACTCAAATAAATTTCATGAGCCACAATTCTTGTGAAGAGCCTAAAGCTTAGAAACGTTGCTATCCTATCCAAAACTGACATGGAAGACTGCAGCAAAAAAATCTATTGGCAGAATTAAAGGGAGAGACAATTTCGTAAAGGCGTTGGGATTACTCATCACTTCCCTAATTTAAGAAATTTGTTTTTTCACCTTTCCTTAATTTGGGGAATTGTCTTAGTAACTTTCCTTAATTAGATAAATCTATTTGGGCCACCTTCCTTAAATTAATGATGCTTGAGTTGGCAGCAAGGGGGGAAATCTTTTTTTTTGGCAGACTTGGGAGGAGGATGTTGTTTTTGGGAGTTCTTGGTTGCCAGGAAAAAAAAAAGGAGAAAGGAAAAACACATCATAAACTCTTGTTATTTCTTTTTTTCATGAGTGGTTAAAACTTTTATTCGGTTCAAGGGATTTCTAGCTTGGTTAGCATGATTGTGAGATCTAGTTTGTAATTCTAATATTACTCTCTATTTGAATATGTATGTTTCTTTGTTTTATTATTGATTTATTGCATGGATTAATTGATTAAGAGGCCTATTAATTGATTGTCTATGTGATTGAATGCTAAACTAAGTTCTTAATCCATAATTGTTAGGCAACTAGGTTAAAGTAGCACTGAGACAAAATAATTATGATCCCAGTTTTTGTTGCTTGTCTAAGAGGAAACATAGAATGAATCAATTAATTTATGCTTGTTAAATTGTTGTTCATCCTTAGCTTCATCCTAGTATGTACTGCTATCAATGAATTCATGAGGATTGCTTAATACCAATTGGTTTATTGATAAGAATTTAAATTGGGTACTGGGCTTGAATTAATGAATATAAGAAAGATAAGATTTATCTTGCTCCTGCATAAATTCTTAGCTAAGTATTCAAAGAGAGAATAATATATTCATACGTCAATGATCAATCTGCAATCTAACACGAACTCCCTTGAATCGGATCTGTTTTGAATTGAAGTTTTTTTTATCACATTTTATTTTAATTATTTCTTTGATTTCACATTTGCTTCAACCCCCCTTCTTATTTATTAAATCTGATCATCACATTTAGTCTCTGGGTTCGACCTAGACTCACTAATACTATAAGAAAAAAAAAATACAAGAACTAGTGAGAATAGTAATTAATTTTTGATGAATTTGGCAAGCACCACACATCTTTGAAAGGTATGTAAAATTGCTCAAAACTGATCTTACAGTTTTCTCTTCTTCCAGTTGAGTATTAGACTCTGTGCCTAATTATGCACTTCACTATAGGGTCTGAGGGAATGTAGAGAGCTGAGGAAAGGTGAACTAACCCTTCAAGTTGACAATAGAGCAAGAGTTGCATTGTGGCCATGGGCACTTGACCTCTGTGACTACCATTTGGATTTAGTTCTTTGAGACAGTTTCTAACATTTGCATGGTGATGCATATGTGAACTTATTTGAGCAAACAGTAAAAGCCATTTAGTTTGAGAGATCCAGAGATCAGATAAACCTAAAGTATATATATGTAGTATCTTAAGCTAAGTCATATAGGAGAAGAAATAATTTACCGATTGAAGAAAAATGAGCTTTTGGACTTATTGACTATTGAGTCACATCTAGTCAGTGAATCATCTCTTTAAGTATAAATGATCAAGCTATCTTTTGTGGGACAAAGAGATAGGACCGCTAACATACTTATTCTGGTACATATTAGATGTGTGCGGCCTATTTGATGAGCTAGACAAAGGAGATTATTTCTACTTTATTACCTTTACTAATGATCAGTCACAGTATGGGTATGTATATGAGACACAAATTTGAAGCCTTTGAAAGGTTCAAAGAATTCAGATGTGAAATAGAAAAGTAAACCAAAAAAATTTTAAAGGTACTTCGATCAGATCGAGGACACAATATCAAATAAGAAATTTCTTGATTATCTCAAAAAAAATAGCATAGTTTCATGATGGACCCCTCCTTATACACCTCAGTTCAATGGGGTATCTGAGAGGAGGATTGGCACTGCATGAGATATGGTCTAGTTCATTATAAACATCACTGATTTAACTTTTGTTTCTTTAAGGACATGCTTTATTTTCTAAAATTTAAATAAGATCCTCTTTAAACCTATTCCTACCACACCGTATGAGATAATGGTATGGCGGATAAGTTAGAGGTTAGGTCTATAAGAGCTCATTCCGTGAGGTATCCTAAAAGAGTTAGGGATACTACTTACTCTTCCCAATAGATCATAATTTGATTGTGATCAATCATGATGTTTTCTTGAAAACAGTGGGAGGGTAAACTCAAAGAGAGAGTCTCTAAAGAGTAACAAGTCATAGGACCTGTAGAACCTATTCATGATGAGCCAGTACATATAGTACCTCCTCCACCTCATAGATTTAGTAGGATCTCTCATCTTTTTGAAAGGTATTTGATATTTTTACAGAGGATTCAGAGAAAATATTTCTCATGAGAAATGAAAAACATAGAGATGATCTCAAAATCTACAATGAGATAATGTTGGACATCGATCTCGAGAGATGAATGTATAGATAACCCTCCTAAATGGATATCTTGAGAAAATATCTATTTGGAGTAGTTTATAAATTTTATTTTCTATGATGGAGATCACACTGCAAAAATCTATTTATAGATTTATGCAAGCATCTCAGAGTTGGAATACTCATTTCAATATTATGATCAAATTGTTTGATTTCATCAAAAATGAGGAGAAATCATGTGGTTACTGAAGGTCAGTGGGAGTGTCCCATGCTGACATCGATCAAAGTGAGGTTGTATATAGAATTTCAATGAAAGATCTAAGACAAGTATCTTATATTCTGAAAATAAAAGTCTATAGAGATAGATCAAAAAAGATGTTTGAGTTTTCACATAAAAGCACATAAAAGATGTACTGAAAGGGTTCAACATAAAAATCTCCAAAAGGGGTCTACTATCCTCTTGGGGACAAGTGTATGCCATGCTATGTACTCGACTTGATATATTTCTTACTGTGAGAGTCACGAGTAGGTATCAGTCGAATCCAGGCTAGGAGCATTGGATTAATATGAAAACATCCCTATGTACTTGAGAAGTACTAAGGATTTATTTTTAATCTTAGAAAAGGGGTTAGAGCTGAGAGTAGGAGGATACACTAATACTGATGATAAAATATCTATATCAAGATGTGTTCTTGAGTTATGTTAGTTCAGTATGTTAGAAGAGTTCCAAACAACAGACCAATGGAAGCTGAGTATTCTATAGATGTGCAAGATACTTTCTGATTCTTATGATAGTTACGGAGCTGGATGTCATGCCATCTGATACAATAACACTGTACTACAAAGATGATAGTCCCATAGCCCTCATTAAGAAGTCAAAATTTTATCAGAAGTCCAAGTACATAGAGCAGGGATATACACGATTACCTCAAGTAAAAATACATAGAGGTACAGAAAGTAGACTCCACATAGGATGTGATAGGCCAAGTCACTTAGCCAGCCAAAATCGAAGCCTGTCTTGATCCAAACGGGCTTAGGTATATAGCAGATTGGCTTTAGTGCAAGTGAAAGATTGTTAGATGTATACCCTAGAAGTCAATCTTGGCTGATGCATACCATAATTCTAAAACATATTTTATACTTGATGGGTAGTGTTTATTACCAATCATATTATATGTGTCCATGATTTATCCTAAAAATTAATAAAGATGATTTTATATATTCTCAAGATATTCATAATTTGATACATACATCATTAGTGGTTAATTTCTAAATATTTTTTATTGAAAGATCATCATGAAAGACAATGATCGATCTCATTAAGATCGGTGTATGGATCACCTTCCTTCCAGATAGAAGAGTTTCGAGTCTGTAGTGTGGGGATACTAGGATGAGACTGCAGGTGGTTGTTAGAGAATAACTTGTACTGAACATAACCAACATGAAAAATTACTTGAATGTCTACTCACTCGTCAGTAATTTTTTCGATGCTACAGTGGTGTGACCGGTCCTTTAACTTATGGTGTGTTGGCTATTTACAGCGAGGTTACTTAGTTTGACTACATATTCTCTTGATCTCTAGCCATTCAGATCCTTGCTATGTATATTGGCTATAGTAGGTTTAGATTTGCTATTTGGAGTAGGATGCACCTAGATGGAATCTATCGATTTTGGTAGAAAAAGAGTAATCTTATATGATTTGCGAAATTGAGTTCAGAAAATCTCTTACCAGAGTAAATGTGAATATTGAAAAGAAATTTTTATGAGATTCACAAATAAACTCGAGTTGAACCAATCTAGTATATGACTGACAAGTTCTCTATGACCTCCATCTAATCGGGACTCACGATAGAAGGATTGTATCATACGAAAACTATACCTAGGGATTCATTTTTTTTACTCTGCTAGGTTGCCACTACATGCTACTAAGTATTACTAGTAGATTGTAAGAATTCACTAGGATCATTTTCAGATCAATGATCCTTGTTGGGGTGAGTTAAAATTATTCCAGCCCATTGAAAGGTGTTTCGATGATACTGTGATGGAGATCACGGTATGTCTTACTACCTGACAAAATAGAATCTGAGAGGTCACATACAAAAGGAGCATAACCTGATCAACGACTTGAATCATATTCAAATTATCAATTGGATTGATGGTTTAAAATTTAAAAACTACTAATTTGTAAGCGTTACAGATGTAGCAACTGCTAATTGTTAGCAGAGAGACTTAATTGTAAGTGCTGTAATTTAATTGGGTCTGATTAAATTATAAATTAAATTTTAATTAATTTAAATCAAATTTTATTTAATTAGTTTTAATTTATTTTAAAGTTAATTGATTTTAATTATCCAAGTTAGACTTGGATTTCAATCCTAATTGGATTAGGGTTGATAGTCTTTCGAATTTGATTCGAACTAAGCTTAAATTGATTCGATTTGAATCCAGATTGAATCCAATTAAACCTGACCACCCAAGCCTACTTTCTTTGGGCTTCTTTCTTTGATTTATTGACTAAGAAAAGGAGAGAGGGGTGCTGGAATGCCATCCTCTATTCTCTATGCACTATTCTCTACGCACGCGTGAATCGGCACCCCTCCTCTCTGGGAGTCTTTCTCATCCTGGACTCTAACTTCCTTTTAAATTTGATTTAAAAAGGAAGTAGATCAGATCCTTATGGGGCATGGAGAATTATTTGTGTGCAACAAAAATTAAGAGAAAGGAGGACGTGCGGTATTTTTGTGTGCTAGTTCCTTTTCTTTCCTACTGCGACCTCATGTTCCATGCACTCTTCCTCCTTTTTCTCCCTTCCATGCCTTAGTTCTTTCTATTCCAGATCAGATTTGAGACAAGAGAGGCCTTAGAGAGAGAAGAAAAATAATCAAAAAGGAGTTCTTGATTAGTTTTGGTATTAGGATCAATCCCTAGGATCCTATACAGGGCTATTTCAAGTAAACTCAAGTAAAGGGCCCAGATCCAAGTTGAGAAATGAAGCCTGCAAGGATGCTAGCACATCGGTGGCTTTAGAGTTCTGATTGAGATCATCTTTGTGTAGACACCAGCAGAGGTCGAGCACTTGCGTGGCTTATATGCAAACCCTAGACATCCACAGAATTCGATCCGAGGAAAAAAAGAGAAAAGAATTCAAGTATAATTTTTCTTTCCTATTTTATGATTTCAGATCCATGTCTTAAATTTATTTATGCATATTAGACAATCTTAAGTGTGATTTAGATTTTGAATCTACATGCTTAAACATAAAAATTATTTTTATATGTGCTTCCACTATGATTAGGGTAATCGAAAAAATTTTGCATGCGAATCACCCTGAAAATCAACACCCTGTTCAGTACATAGCATGCAGTTTCTAGAGCATTCTCCAGAAAGAGATTGACAGAGTCGTAAAGCCCATCATGGATCGAATCATATCTAACAGTATTCGATTCCTTTTTTCTGACATCCCATTGTGTTGCAGTGTCCCTGGAGGAGTCTATTGTAAGAGAATCTCATTCTCTTCTATATATGTCAGAAACTCATTAGAAAGATATTCATCTCCTCGATCTGTCCAAAAAATTTTAATACTATTTTTAGTTTATTTTTTTATTTCACTATGAAATCGTTTGAATATTTCAAATGACTCGAACTCATATTTCATAAAGGAGACATATCCATACCTCGATAGATCGTCAGTAAGAGTAATGATGTAGTTGAATCCACCTCTGGCATCATTGGTCCACATACATCACTATGTACTAGACTCAGAACATCAGCGGCTCGCTCACCTTTTTCTTTAAAAGATGACTTTATCATGTTATCAAGAAGACAGGATTTACAGGTGGATAATGATTCACAATTGTCAATGTCGAGGATTTTCTCTTTAGTTAACCTGTCCATCTTGTTCTTGTTCACATGACCTAGCCGACAATGCCAAAGATAAGCATCGCTAACATTATCTATCTTAGGACATTTATTAGATATGTATGTTATACTAACAGGTAGTGATAGAAGGTATATGCCATGTTTCATATATCCACATAGTATCATTTAAAATGATATCACAAAATTCATCCTTTATTAAAAAATTAAAATCAACTTTGGCCTAAAAGCCTATTGAGATGACATTCATCAAAAAAGAAGGACAATAATGACGATCATCTAACATGACAATCCTAGATTCAAAAACAAGCTAAATAATTCTTAGAGCTAGAACTAGAACAAAGCTTCTATCTCCAACATTTAGGAACCGTTCGCTGTCTCTAAATTTTTTACTGATTTGAAGTTCCTACAATGAATTACAAAAATATTAATTGGACTTTTGATATCCAATACTCAGATAGTAGTATCACAAATAGAGAAATTATAAGAAGTTATCATATAAGTACCTTATCCAGCAATAAATTACTGCTTTCTCTTGTTCGACCTGTTGGGGTCAAGGAAAACAATATACTGAGGACAATTTCTCTTCTAGTAATCTAACTTTTTATAGAAGAAGCACTCTACCTAGCTCTTATCAACTTTTAACTTTTTACTCTGACTAGGCTTTGGAGCCCCAGCACGCTGCACCTTCTTCTTGTTCTTCTTCTTCTCTTTCTTAAAGGGACATGCCTAGAAGAGGAACCATCCATCATATTCACTGGCTCCTTTTGGAGCTGATAATCCTTCTCAAAGGTCTGCAGTAACCCTAACAAATCGTGATAGTTTACTGTAGATTTAGTCATTCTATAATAATTAAGAAAGGATAGGTAGGTCTTGGGTAAAGAATTCAGAATCACATCTTTTTCTAACTGCTCATGCAAGAAAAATTCGAGTTTACTCAAATGCTCAATCTGCTCAATCATGTGTAGTACATGATCAGTGATCGATGCCTTTCCCTTATTTGGGCATTGAAGACAATATAAGATATTTTTTGCCTCTCAACTTCATCAGGAGTATCAAAGGACTCATTCAACATTTAAAGAATTTCCTCCTTCTGAGCATCCTCAAATTTGTGATTTAACTCATTGTTCATAGCAGCCCACATGATGCAATGCATAGTGATTCGATCGCTGAGCTACTTCTGATAAGTATCTCTAACCACACCACGAACATTTGGGACGGGCTCCTCAGGTACTGGATCCATAATCACATATAAGATCTTTTCGTGCTCCAAGATAATTTTGAGCTTTCGATACTAATTATAAAATTTAGGTCTGGTGAGCTTGTCATTGCCCAACAGCAAGCAGAGCGATAAAGTATTAGTCGTTACTGAAAGAAAAAAGTAAGACCTTATTAGTATATAAATTATTTAATCCTAAAGATTGGGACTTTAGTATAAAGATTTTCTCACTATTTTATATGAATTGATAGCCTCTACCTCCAATTTGAGAAATTATATTAATTTCTTAGTAGGTACTAAAATCCACATAGACTGCACACAACTTCAAGTTTGCTCGGCCAACTCCTGTGCATCTACGGATAGGTTTTTAATCAATTATTTTTCAAACAATTTTTAGTAATATATTTTACCTCAAGCATATCTTCAACAGGCATTTGTGCCTCTGCTGAAATCTCGATTAGGTCCAACCATTAACATGATCATTTTCAGTGCATCTAACAAACGAACACCCAGACTCGAGTTTGATTGGCTAACCTGACCATTAATCTGAAAAATACAATAAGGTCATCATATTATGAATGATAATTCTAATACCTAATAAACATCAAGTATTTATGCCTCCAATGCTTATTAATTTAGAATACTGGATCTATTATCATGCACCTTAATGGGAGGCTATGAACTAATTATCCTCATAAATATATCATTTTAAGGATCTAATAATTTAAAAAATTTAATTAATTGATTTAAGAATAAAGAGAGGTTAACCAATATTTCGATAATCCTCCCACTGACTTCATCAAATCATCAAAGAAGACTAAAAATAAGCTGGTTCAAGAATACTTGAACCAGTCACATTGATTAATCTTAATGGCATGGGTCAATTCGAATCAATCAGTGACCTAATCTTAACATAATCTATCAAATTGATCACATAAGTGAGATCGATGGAAGGATCTGCCAAGGCTTACCTTAGACACCATCAAAATGATCAGGTAAGCAGGTTGCCAATTAAAAATCATCAATTAGATTGCCAAACTTACCTTAGACATCAATTGATCAATTAGTTTCAATTTGGTCGGTTAAAGCACTCAGACTCGATCACTAAGCCACAATCAGGTCTATTTGATATGGTCAAAAATATGAACTTGATCAAGCTACAACTATTGAGATTGATCTAAAAAAATCTTGACATAACCTAATTCAACTCTTGATTAAATTAATCAACTTTTTTATTTGATCCATATTTATTTCTAACCCTAGATCTAACCTAGTTGATGACCTGATTCAAGCTAACCTATTGCCTCAATGATTTATGAGGTGTCTTAAGATCTTTAATTCTCAAATTTAGATTTTTTAATTTCATATATTAATTCTCAATTAAGTATATGAAATTATGTATTGAAACAATTTCAACTTGTAAAACTATTTTACAAAAGTTTTCATGCAAAACCTTACATCATATGTCCTTAATTTCATATTATTAAACTAATTTTTAGATCTGAATATTTTGCATAAGTCAGCAAAAAAATAAATCATAAAATTTTTAGATCTAATCTAAATTTAATTTATGATTAAAAGAGTTCTAGAATTTTTTTTCACCATTCTTCTTCATAAGATACAATAACATCAGCACCCTTACACGTCATCAGAAAAACTTGTTGATTGGGCAAGAAAAAGAATTTAATCCCTACTTCTTCTTATGACTGGACGACCATGGTGATCAAGTTAATTTTGAGTACTTGGATACTAAAAAAAAAATTTATACTACATATCATATATGTAAAAAAAGATTCTACTTCATATCATATTCACAATATAATAGCATGCAAAATTTTATCTAATCTAATTAGATCATTACTACAACATGATACTTTCAAATATGAACCTTAATCCTATTATCACATCAATCATTAATTTTAGATCTGAAAAATAAAGAAATCGATTCAAAATATATGTATGATTACATAGAAAAAATTTTGGTTTGAGATATGATCAAACCTATGCAGATTAGCTGCTCAAATCAGATCTGAAACTCTGTCAAATAGATTCAGATCTGAGCCTAATTCGAATATCAATTCTCTAATTGAAATACATCATAAAAAATCTATCAAAAATAAATTCAAATTCATGTATAATCAAGTTTTAAATCAGAATAAAATCTGTACATAAATTTTTGCTAAAATAGATTTTTAACAGATTATTTTCAGGGGCTAATTTTGATCCAATAATTTGACCAAAATCAGACCAAAAAAATACAAAAGATATTAGATGAAAATAAGATTTAATCTTATCAAAAATTTGGATTCAAAAGTAGATCAAAAAAAGTCAGAAAAATCTAAAAATTAGACTATGCGATCATGACATACAACCTAGCTCTGATACCAGTTGAAGAAAAAATTGTCCGATCACATCGGATCTCAAGAAAAAAATTGAATAAATTAGTAATTAAAATTTTTATAATATTTATAAAATTTCATCTTGATTCACAGCAAAAGATTTAATCAAGATTGATTGATTCTTGAATCGAGTTACTTTGCGAGATTCAGATGTCCAGACCCTCTACTTTGCTCACACGCCAACCAACATAGGAAGGAGGGATGAAGATCTCTTCAGGAAGGAAGCAGAGGAGGGCTTTGAGATCAGAGCTCGAAGCCTAGAAAGAAGTCCACATGCCACACCACAAGGGGAGGGAGGATGCCAAGAGGAGAGAGATGCCTAGGAGAAAAGGGGATGCCCAAGGGAGGAAATTAATCTCCATGCCCAAGCCCTTGCTCACATCTAGATTGATTTTCTCCTTCTCTAAACCCCTCCTTTAATAGACGAGATCCTAGATCAAATCAAATACCTTCATGGATTAGAAATAAAACTCTTCAAGTTTGAATCAAATTTAAACTCCCTAAACCATAAATTTTTCTAATGGAATTAAGAGGCGCCAACTTGCGCCTCCCTTCACCATGCCCCACGCTCAAGGGGAGGGGACTATTTTCAATGCCCTCTCTTTCATCTTGATTAGCCATATAGGTGAGAGAATGCATGAGAAATATGGCTAAATACACCAAATCTAATTTGGTTCAAGTTTGGGTTCAATTCGAATCCAATTCGAATTCGATTCGAATCCAATTCGAATTCGATTCGAATCAAGTTCGAAAAGACTGCTAATCCTAATTTAACTAAGATTTAGGTCCAAGTCTAACTTGAATAATTAATCCAATTTAGTCTTAATAAAATCAAGCCCAACTTAATTTAGATATGATCTAAAATAATTAGGACTTGAATCTAATCTCTCATAACTCCTCGAATCATAGATTTGATCAAATTTATTTTCAAAATTAAATCCACACCTCCTATGTAGTACTAGCTGGACATAGTCAGTGTTTAATTTTGTATGATCCATAATTTAATTCTCAATTAAATTAATCTATATATTCAATCAAGTCTTATACTTCTAAATGAAACACATAAATATTTTATTAATTTTTTTCTATATTATTTGATTTTATGCATGACTCTATAGATTCGAACACTAAGTCGGTAGCATAAGAACTCCTTCCTATACTAATCGATGTAATCATCTAGCAATGATATCCGACGTCTGGATAGATTAAATATTTACAAAGCAACATTCAAGAATCTCGATATATGGTTACCGCATAATTCATCTCTTTGATCTTAATGCTCAAGATAATCTAGGATTTAACTGTCAATCCTGGAATAGTCATCCATATTGTATTTTAATTTTTTTCAAATCTTTTAACAGACCACACGGATTATCCTGGCTAAGATTTTATGAGATTGAAATACAGTGATGCATTAACTCCTATAATTCAGAGAGATCAATCCCATCTTGACTCACACACCAACTTCTTAAGTATTTGACTGTATCCAGTAGCCTTTCGTTACTCTTTTAGAAATATAAGTAGTCTGACACTAAAGCATAGTGAGTTGCTTGTAAGTCACCATGGTGATCTCAGGTCAGAGGAACGCTTATGCCCATATCCTTCACGAGCTATTTTTGATAGCAGAGCACTCTGCAGGTGAGTCACTGTTCAGTAATGATGTACTCCTATATATTACCTGTATGCCATACCAATTTCTCTATACTCTTTGGTTAAGAGAACAATCAACCCATATGGCACACGATGATTTATACTCGATAAATGTTATTATCCTTGTTAATAACGTATCATTTAATCGTGAACAAATTTAAAAACTATTCAATAAATCTTCTTTTATCAATTATATTATAGTTCTAAGGACTTCATCAAAACACAAGAGTTCAAAGGAAGATGCACTTTTATGAAGAATTTGCCAAAGAATAACCTTTATTCTATTCATATATAAATTACAAAGAGTACAATCATTTATATATAGATAATTAGCTTTAGGACATATTTTTCAATAGTTTGAAGATGCTGCCATGAAGTCCTAGTCCAACAAGGACTCCTCCTAATCAATGGTTATAGTCCATATCTGATAGCCCCAAGAACTCACATCCCAAGTCCTGATTCTTAGGGTGTTGGAAGTAGAAGATCAGATTTGGAAGTGGATCCCAGGTCCCTGGAAGTGGGGGGGACGCGAACTAGGTCGCTGCTGCAGGATTCTTGATGCACAGTAATCTAGGACATAGTGTTTGCTGTCCTTAGAGAGTTTGGATCGTCATGAGAGAGCTTTATCACAAGTCTCCTCAGGTCCACACAGGTGCACGGTGGTCCTAACAATTGATATCAGAGCCTGATGGAGTGTAGAAGTGATGGAGATGTCATACGGATGGAAAATCAGAAATCTGTACATCTATTCCATGGTATGCCTTGGATCCATCTTTGTTTTTGCTATGGTTTGGCCAACCAGGAGCAGCAGATTGAAGCTAAAGGTTGAGAAGCTTGATGGGAAGGGAAGCTTCCTAGGGTGGGAGGCTTGGGTGCATGTTTGCTAGTCTAACTTTGGTTGGATGCGATCTTGGAGGAAAGGCTGGGGTATACAACGACAAGCAATAGAGTTCACTAGTTAGGAGGGCATGCTCATGTGTTAGGGGCTGTTTGGTGGATGAGGAGTGATTGATAGATTTTACATGTTGGAGCAGAGATTTTTCAAGGGGTAATGGTCGAGGTGGAGCTGAAGAAGCGACTATATAGCCTTTGGATGCAGAAAGATAGGAAAGAAATTGAGGTGCATTCAACGGTTCGATCACAGCATGGATTTGCAGAGTCTTGGGATGATGGAGATAGCTGATCCATAGAGTGTCACAGCTAGTTCAGAGGAGAAGAAGGTCCTCTAGTAGTTTTGTAAGGGTCTACAAAGTGTGAAAGGTCCAAAACGGCAGTAGCGATGGTGGAGGATCAGCAGGAGATCCGATAAAGCAGTGCTGGATACCTGATCTCAGATTAGGTTTTATCTTCTGCAAGAGCACCAAAAGGAATCACAAATTAGGTGGAGCACTGGCCAGAGGTACCTCCATAGCTGGAAGATGGTTGGGCATAGGTTTAGAGCCAAGGGGTGTGGGGATAGAGCTAGATTCTAGCACTAGCGATGGTGATGCACAACATCATTCTATATGGGATGTGCGGGCATTGGAGAACCATGGCTTAAGAGAAATAGTGTCAGATAGTTCATTTGTAGCAAGAGAGGACCCGAATATCTATAAGAAGATTGAGACGAGCCTCGGATGAGATAGATGGGTCTGAGCCCAGACAAGGTTTTAGCTACAGTCCCTCCAGGTGAAGCTGAAGCGATAGTTGGTGCAGGTGCAAAAAAGAAAAACGCCGACAGGACACAGGAGGGTGCCTGCATACAAGTAAGGATCTTCAGCTCAAGTAGAGGCGGTCATCTCAGAGGCCTCTAGGAGAGATCCAAGGCTGAAGGATTTGGCATGGATGATGGAAGTTTGCACAGGAAGCTGTCAAGGTGTGCAGCGGTGGTAGGATCGTGTAGACGGATCATGTGGAGATTTGGTGCATGTGTGATGCTTCCAAACCTTAGGAGGTTATGAGAGGAGTCATGGGCTTAGCTCCAGGATTTTAGGACTAGTTTGGATCCTAGGGCTAGGACCGATTTAGTCTTAGGGTGAAGGTTCGACCACCACAATCACGAGGCCCTGGTTTGTGGGTCTCATGGGGGCTAATCCAGGTTTAGACCACATTTGGATCCATGGGGTTGAGTGCATGATCAAACCATAAGTATACATGGGTTTGGGTGAGTGCATTTGGATCAGATTAGCCTAAAAAATTTTTGGGCTAGATCATTGATCCATGTAATAGGTATATATACTTGTATATTGTAAACCCTAAAGAATGAGAATCAAAGAAGCTTTTCTCCCACATCTCTCTTCCTCTCTCTCTTTGGTTTTTGCACGCCGCCAAAGAAGGCAGCCAAAGGGGCTTCACGTGAGGCAGAAGGGGGGTGCATAGGTACCTCATGCGCGCCCCCCTTCTGAGTAGAAGAGAGTCCCAACACAAGGACTCTCTCTCTTGTACGGTATAGCTCCAGATTAAGGATGCCCCAACACCCTAATCTATAGAAGGATGAGCCGATGATCTCATGAGGAGGTTTGGGCTCTGATTTGGTTCAGATCAGATGTGTGTAGGAGCCAAGATGAAGCACACAAGATAAAGACTGCGGTTTGGAGATACTGCCATCGAGTTTTAGTCCAACAAAAACTCCTCCTCGTCAATGGTTACAGTCCAGATCTAATAGCCCTAAGGACCCACATCCCAAACCCTAGTTCTTAGGGCGTTGGAAGTGGAAGATCAAATCTGGAGGTGGGTTCCAGATCTCTGGAAGTGGTAGAGATGCGAACTAGGTTGCTGCCGCAGGGTTTTTGGTGCACAGCGATCTAGGGCATGGTGTTTGCTATCCCTAGAGAGTCCAGATCGTGATAGACTCTTGCAGAGGACTTTATTGCAGGTCTTCTCAGATCCATATAGATGCACGATGGTCCTAACACATGACAATACTTTTAAAATTATTAAATAAAAAAATCTGATTTTCTGCTGCTCAATGTCCTCTACTTTCTTGGATTCAATGCCCTCCCTTATGTCGCACTTAATTTGACTTTCTTTTACTCTTTGAAATATAGTTGCCTTTTTAATTTACACCCCCAACCCCCACAAAAAAAAAAAAAAAAAAAAAAAAAAGGAAATGGGGAATGACTGCTAGTCCTGCAAGGTGTCTGTATTTTTTGTAGATCAAACATCTATAAGTATGCAAAATAACTTGATCACAAAGATATTACAAAGTTGAAATTGGATGTTTGCAAGATCTTTCAATTATTTTTCTTTTAATAAGAAAAGGTGATCCTTATATTGTCATCACAACCATCCCCCTAATATTTTTCTATACTGATCTGAGCGGTGGTGCTATCTGTAGAAAATAGACTCACATAGACTTAGTTGAGAATGCTCGAGTTTCTCCTGGCAGCTAGACATAAAGTGATGTATCAGGAGTTTTGGAAGTGGTCATATACAGAGATTTCATACCTCCATTACACTGAATCAAGATGTCTTGCTCATGTTCCGAAGTAAAAAGTACGGTTGACTTTATTGAAGTAAAGAGCTGGCACAATATATATATATATATATATATATATATATATAAGCAAAGGCAAATCAGGATGTTATGTAATAAGATCACAGGAGCCTATAAATTCTTCATATGAACAAATAAACATAATAATTAACTGTGAAACTTGCCTAAGGAAACTCTCTGTAAAACATCAACTAGTCTTAGCTTGCAAGGTGTGAGGCCAATTGAAATTTAGCATCAAAGTTTTTGTCAAATATAAATCAATCTTGGCATGCTAAAAATTTGTTGTGTGAAATGGGGAGCCATCGGTGGTGACGCATAACCTAGCAATTCCTTAAATTTTTGCCATTGTGATTCATGAACAACCA
Source organism: Elaeis guineensis (assembly GCF_000442705.2). Taxonomy (NCBI): domain Eukaryota; kingdom Viridiplantae; phylum Streptophyta; class Magnoliopsida; order Arecales; family Arecaceae; genus Elaeis; species Elaeis guineensis. Next base: position 19,410,327 of record NC_026005.2, on the reverse strand, counting down.
AACTAATGTTGCATTCTTCATGTCAATACCTTAAGGGGGTGTTTGGTTCGTAACTAAAATCGGAATGAGAATAAAAATCAGAATGGCTTGGAATCGAAATCGGAATGGCGAAATCCTCCTAAGCATTTGGTTTGCAATCGAAATCGAAATCAGAATCAAAATTAGAATGGAAATTTGAATCCATAGAAGAAAGTAGGGATGGAGTTCTATGTAAATTGAACCATTCCCATTCCAATTTGAAATCAAAATCGGAATGGGACTCCTCTCAACCAAATGGTTAGAATGGGAGTCACCTATTTCGATTCCAATTTCAGACCCCCACTCTCCGCAATCAAACACCTTCTAAAGATTTTCATGTCTGTTCAGCATCGATGGCAATACTAATGACAATGGTGGCAATTGTTTTATCAATATACCTTTTTATTATCAAGCCTAAGGTGCAGGTAGGATCCATTCCTTCTTCCTTGAAGTTGATCTGCCAACAACATCAAGGGAAGCCTCTAACACCATCAATGAAGTAGCTGCATATCCAGTGCATGGTGGAATAGCATGTTCGTAATTTTATATCGCATTGATTGTGAAATATGGTTGCCTTTTTCTTTACACCCCCCACCCCCCACAAAAAAAAAAAAAAAAAAAAAAGAAAAGGGAATGACCGCGCTAGTCCCGTAAGGTGTCTGTATTTTTTTTGTAGATCAAACACCTAAAAGTATGCAAAATAACTTGATCACAAAGATATTACAAAGTTGAAATTGGATTTTTGCAAGAACTTTCAATTATTTTTCTTTTAATAAGAAAAGATGATCCTTATATTATCATCACAACCATGCCCCTTAACACTTTCCTATACTGATCTGAGAGCTGCTGCTATATCTAGAAACTAGACTCACATAGACTTAGTTGAGCATGCTCCAGTTGCTCCTAGCAGCCAGACATAGAGTGATGTATCAAGAGTTTTGGAAGTGGGCATATAGAGAGATTTCATACTTACGTTGAATCAAGATGTCTTGCTTATGTTCCGAAGTAAAAAGCACAGTTCACTTTATTAAAGAGCTGGCACGATATATATGTAAGCAAAGGCAAATCAGGATGTTATGTAATAAGATCACAAGAACCCATAAATTCTCCATATGAACAAAATAAACATAATAATTAACTACGTACCAAACTTGCCGAAGGAAACTCTCTATAAAATACGAACTAGTCTTGGCTTGCAAGGTGTGGAGGCTAATTGAAATTTAGCATCACAGTTTTTGTCAAATATAAATCAATCCTGGCATGCTAGAAATTTGTTTTGTATGAAATGGACTAGCGCAGTGGAGCCATCACTGGTGAAGCACAACCTAGCAACTCCTTAAATCTTTGCCATTGTGATTCATGAACAACCAAACTAATGTTGCATTCTTCATGTCAATACCTTAAAGATTTCCATGTCTTTTCAGCACCGATGGCGATGCTAATGACAATGGTGACAATTGTTTTATCAGCATGCCTTTTTATTATCAAGCCTAAGGTGCAGGTTGGATCCATTCCTTCTGCCTTGAAGTTGATCTGCCAACAACATCAAAGGAAGCCTCTGACACCCTCAATGAAGTAGCTGCATATCCAGTGCATGGTGGAATACCGTGTTCATAATTTTATCGGATGGACTACAAATTTCATGAAGCAGAATCTTGAGACGGTATTGGGTGTTCACCACAAATGGCATTTCTTCGAGATAGAAAGATCTTATATGTGTCATACAAGTTGTAAAGCGAGGCGTTCTAGGGAGAGACTGCGATAAAAGTAAATATTCCCATAGCAATCAAAGGATTCAGCAAACATGAAAACGGGCACAATAAAATAAGCAGCTTGGACACCAAATGGGAAGCAAAACATTCATAAAACCACTACACACATGCATCGTTCTGCACAATGTCTCAAATGTCAGCAACAACATTATTGAAAAAAATACACCATTAGAAGACTGCATTGCCAGAACTCAGTTTATTGTGGAATTCTAGGATTGCGTTAACATCGCATTGGTTGCGAACTCTGATGAAAGAGCGTTACCAAACAAGTACGGTTGACATAATATTTTTCTTGATTACACCCCAGAAGCGTCGCCTGTTTTGACTGTTACCTGTTTAATGATAGTCCTAATCGAATTATGCTGCCAAACAAATAGCAGTCCTAATCGAATCATACTTCCAACTCGACAATAACCTTGTTTCCAAACTTTGATACCGTTCTCCTCCTACATAACCCATCATGCTTGTCACGCCCCGAATTCACTATCTGGGTTAGCCATATGACACTGCTGTATGAGCCTTTGAATAATGTCCTAGAGATTATCTAAGGTCTTAAGATCCGATACAACCTTAATGTTCTATAAATTATAATGATCAAATTTTATAATAATTAAAAATTTATATAATTATAAATTCAATTTTTTCAATCATCAAATTAGGTATTAATAACACTCTATCTACGTATCTCTTCACCCATGAACCCAAAACATAGCCAATCATAAATATCACATGCATGTTCATATAACTTGTTGTTTATGTTTCATTAACCTTTTTCCAATCAATTATCATCTTTTAGTTTGGACTAATCATGCTCATGCTTTGATCTATGACTAGCAAACTATAAACCATGCTTTGGTCTGTGGTGGCAATCCATGATGACTACGCTTTGGTCCATAGTGGCTAAGTATAATAACTGCGTTTCGGTCCATAGTGGTAAACCAAAATATTTATACTTCAGACCGTGGTGGCAAACCAAATTATCCATACTTCGATTCGAAGTGGCAAACCAAAATATCCACACTTCTGCCCATGATGGCAAATCAGGATGCTATGATTCGATCTATGACTAGCAATCTAGTATGTCACAATTTAGCCTATGACTAGCAATCCAATATGTCACAATTCGCCTCTTACACATTCAAGAGTTCATTCAATAATTTGTATAACATTTTTTATTCCATTTCAAAACATCAAGTATCATGTTTCCAACGATCAATATAGTCAATATGTGATATATATACAATATAGGATTATATGTCCAAATAAAATCAAAATCATCATGTATAGTACAAAAATATATGTGATCATGTAAAGAGATTCTTACCTCTATCGGTCTTAAATTCAAGTATAGTTATTGATCAACTCTTCGATCAACAAACTTAAAATCTAGATGTTTCTACTTGATATACTTGTATATATAATTGCATCTCTACATAATCAAGATCAAATATAAAAATCATAAATGACTATAGATATCATGGTAAATGACCTTAACACTATAAATCCAACACTCCATAGGATTAATGGATCAATATGAGCATATCTAAATATCTGGACTCTCTACGAATCCCTAGGATTTTTTGAGAGGAAAATCCATGAAGAGAGAAAAACAATCTAGAGAGAGAAAGTAAAGAGAAACTTATAAAGAGAGAAAGTGGAGAGAGAAGCTAGAGAGAGGAGAGAGAAAATATTCCTCTTTTTTTCTCTTTTTCCTTTTTTTTTCTTTTTTACCTTCTCTTTTTCTCGTCTTCTTTCTTCTTCGTTGAAATAGGGGAAGGGGGCTAAGCCAACCCACCTCCCATGACCGTGGCCTTCTCTAGTAGTGCCTCGGATAGCTGCGATAGGGGGTGGCTCCGACCTTCGGTGACCAAGACAAGACTGCAAACTGATGATGGCAGTCGATCCAATGAAAGAAAAAAGGAGAGAATAAAACAGAGGAACTCCGATTTCCTATGAAATCAGCGGTCGATGACTCAATTCGACTATCAAAAGCTCCCTACAGTTCGAAAAAGAGGAGAGGAAGGAGAATAGGAGTTTGTTATCTCAACTTCAGTGGTTGATTGATGGTGACTCACCGGATATACTCTATGGAAAGAACCCTTTAATCCTCATGACTTCGCTGGCAATTGGCTGGGGGATTTAATGGAGATGTCGGGGGATTTATAGACATGAATCTTAGGATCTTTGTTGGAGTTTGATCGGCCCTAGGATCCTTCTCCCGATCAAACTCGGAAGAGGAGATGGACTCCATCAAGAGTCCTACTCTTCTGCATGTGAGGTCAAAAATATTTTTTTTTTCTTCCCACTTTAAGAGTCGTGGGAGAGAAATTTTTGGATCCGGGTCCTTACAACGCTTGCAGCCAATGGGGTAGAGAAGACACTCGGAGAGTTCAGCGAAAGAGAGAGAGGTGATGGAGATGGTGGCAAGGAACTCTAGCTAAGGCAAGGAGATACTGATTAGTAAGAGACTATGATCTGTAATTTGTTGCCCGGCAATACTCTATGTTTTGTAAACTTGTGGCAGCTTTCTTGCAGCTGACTTAAACTCAAATTCAATATTGAACCTTCTTGTTCTTTTCATCAATCTTAGCCTAATACAAAATATCTTTGCTTGAAACTTTTGTATCATGATATGAACTGGTGTCATCTAGCAGCATGCAGATATTATTTGGAATTCACATATATATGTGTAAGTTGGATAGCATCATCCACCGTTTGAGAGGTCAAATGGGCCTCAGCTTTAGAATGCTTATCACGAGAAATTCTATGTGCATCGCGGACAATATAGAAAACTCAAGATGGAGTACACTTCCTTATCTCATTGGTTCACGTAGTCATCACTTTCCAATGCATATTTAATGTCTGCAGTTTTATTTTTTCATTTGAAATTTTGAATGATGAAAATATTCCTTCTCTTTGAAAAAAATTATGATATCTTATGTTCATATTATAACATCCTGCATGCAGAAAGTTATAATTTGATTTAGGATGTCATAATTTGATTTAGGATGTCATAATATGCCACAGGATGTCATGATTTTTTTCAAAAAGCAAGGGTATTTTCATCTTTCAAAATTTTCAAACGAAAAAATAGTACTGCAGGCATTAAATGCATGTTAAATAATAGTTAGACAAAAATATCCCTCCCATTTTATGACATCCTGGGCCATATTATGACATTCTGTGTACAAAGTCATAATTTGATGTAAGATGTCATAATATGCTAGGATGTCATAATTTTCTGAGCCATATTATAACATCCTACGTGCATGCCACAGGTAAGGCTAGAAATGGGCTCGGGCTGGCCCGATGGGCTTCGAGCCAGCCTGACTTTGGGTTGGGCTATGGGGTTGGTCTGAACAAAGTTGGATCGAGCTATGGGCTCGAATATGCAACCCATTCTTCTTTTGGATCAGGCTTGGGTATACCATTGGTCCTGCCCGAGCCTGAGCTCGATTAAACGCCCATTCCTCGGCCTGCTTCGTTCTCTTCTCTCTCCTCATCTTCCTCTCTCACCCCTTCAATGCCACCATCGCCGAATCATCCGCAGATGGAGACAGAGATGGAGACAAGGATGGAGACATCGACGGAGGGGTCCTTGGAGGAGGAGATTAAGAGAGGAGATGAAGGTGGATCATCCAGAGATAGAGATCAAGAGAGGGGCGACGGATCAGGAGAGTAGGGTCGTTCGGAGATTAGAAGAGGGGCATTTTCCGATCGTCTTCCACGAGTCCTCCACCCCCGATATAGGTAGACGCATTCCCTGCTTCGCCCTCACTGATGATACCCTCCGCCTCACCTAGAGCCAGACTATCACCGGACCCTCGTCCCCCGCTACCCACACTTCTTCAATCTCATCCGCCCTCCCAGCGACGAGTGCATCTGGCTGAAGCTCGTCTTATGGGACGATCGCCTCACTATCTCAGAGCTCCAAAGGGCCGTCAGGGAGCGACATAAGGATGGTGAGTGCCTGACATTCCCAATGATGTTCACGAGGGGCTACGGGCTGAAGTAGAAATACGATAGAAAATTATTTTATAATTTGCACTAGGTTGGCCCATTTGGGCTCGGGCCGGGCTCGAGCTTATTTTTTCTTCAAAAAATTGGGCCTAAGCCAAGCCCGAAGCTCAAAAAATTATTTTGGGTTGGATTCGGATAGGGCATGGCTCGGCCCAATCTGGTCCAGTTCCATCCCTAGCCATAGGATGTCATAAACTTTTCTAAAGAAGAGGGACATTTTTATCATTCAAAATTTCAAACGAAAAAAGAGAAACTGTAGGCATTAAATGCGCATTAGAAAATGATGGCTACATAGACCAATCGGACAAGATGATGCACTCCACATCGAATTTTATACACCACCTGCGGTGCACAAAGAATTTCCCTGATTACCACACATTGCCTTCTCCATAGCAGAGGTCAAGTGCCACCCATTTTCAGGATCCAGGGAGGAGGGCCTTCATCATGGGCTATATTCTCTTTATACCATGGGCCGGCGTCAGACTGAGATGGCCTCTTTTGGCCCAAAGCTAATGAATCTTACTCTGTTATCCCATCTTAGCAAACTGAACATTATTGCTCGCGTCCTTCAAACAGGAAGGAGGTCTCCTTGTCCCCTTCCTAATTTCAAAAATTGAGAAGTTTGGATTTACATGTGACCACTGTCTAGTTTATGCAATACTTGCAGATTAAAAGCTGCAGACTCATAGCAAAGACAGGGGGATGACAAATTGTAGTCAAATGTGAACGTCAATTTTACATTTATAGAATAGTTTGAGATCACGCATACAGGTAAAAAAATGTTTTATACTTGATTTCTAATATAATTTTGGATATTCCCTTTTCCGTGTACCAAATATCTTTAGTTGAAGATTATTCATTTTGATGAGTTTAGGCAAGTGGGCACATCTCACAGGATGTGGTTCGGTTCTGTCCAGGAAAAATTAGAGAAGCATAATCGGCGAATCCTCTTGCAACTAAAAAGCTGGTGCAGTTCGCGGCATAAAGCATTCGATCTTTATCTGCATCAGCCTGGACTGTTTGTTTTTTAAAGTGAGAGTTTTCAAGCACTACCATTCATCTAAGACTTGTTCCATTTTATAATCACAGGCCTCTGTTTTGTTGGCTTTAGGGACATGAAAACTGTCGTCAGGCTAAAGGATTGCACTTCAGGCCTATCCGTTGATGGCATCTATTTTGAAAACTGTCATTAGGCTAAAGGATTGCACCTATTTCATTGTAGAATTCAAAGATTTCATTGTCACTTCAATCTTGAGAGAAAAACATAGAACATGGCTATATGATGTTTCTTTCATTGGTAGCATCAAGAATTAATCATCATGTACAAGTATGTGTACTTTCTAACATCAATGGGATTACATTGTGCTTCTCTGATCCAAGAAATTGCCAATTATAGGAAGAGGAAACCTCCCCCACCATCCCTTGCAGCCCGTTCCTCAGCCATCTAATGTTGAAGGCTCATCAGTCATCGGCCGACCAGTCCTGGTCCACTTCATGAAAAGACAGTGGAACTGTCTTGACGGCCCTAAACTTTCCGGCATTGTTTAGATGCTCGTTCTCCAACCTGAAATATCGTAGCTTCTTGTTAGAGGTAATGATGCACTTCTATTTTATAGCAAATTGAGATATTTTTGATGGAACAGAAAGACTTGCAACCTCGACCATTTCATGTGGGCGAAATCTAATATTTTAAGCCAATGGAAAATGAGAACAAGTTGGGCTTGTTCTAAGGCACATTAAGCTTTATCATGCTCATCCGAGACAACAATGATCCATGACAGGGGCAGACGGAAAAAAGAAACAGCAAAGAATGTAAAAAGCAGTACAAGGTGGAGTTATATGCTGTCATTATGAGATAAGAAACTGATCATAAGGGTTATATAACAAAATACAAGAAAATACTCGAGTCTCAAATGAACCCCTGCCAAATTTACTCTTTTAAATTAGAAGTGCGGAGCTACTTATGCTTCTAAATGTACCAAGATAATTTCAATTAGATGCGTGAAACTAATATTTGCATGGGTAACCATATACCTGTAGAAATTCCATTGCCCCCGCCGAATCACCTCAAGAGCTCCTAATAAGAATGAGGTTACTCTATAATCCAAACTCCCAAAATTGGAGTGGAGAACAGTTTGTATCCAAGCAAGCCTTAAGACACAGTTCACACCCTACAAGATAAAACAAAAATTACACAAACATAACAAGGATAAAAAATAAACTAATGAAAAATTATGTTGGAGCCTTTTTATGAAGGCCATTGGCAAATTGTTTCATTTCATGTACATTTTAGACTCTGTCCTCCTTTATGCAAGAGTAAGATCTATAAATACTTTATACTAATGGCGTTTATAAAAAAGATGAAGAGGGAGGCAGGAACAAACCATTGACAAGAAGTATATGAACTTCCGACGGAGCATCAATTCATTCCTAAGCCATGGGTTTTTTGAATTGAATTGGAGCAAGCCCCAATCCTCGACAAAATCCCAGTATAACTGATACACAGTTGCAATGCTGGATATAACAACAACGAGGGAGAGCCGCCCAATGGTCTTCTCCTTCTCATATGCTACTCTGGCACCAGCTGCAAGCATTGCAGCAACATACTTTCCCAAGTTAATGAGCTGTTTTGTCTGCCCTTCATCAAACCATCTTCGTGCACACTGCCAAATCCAGATGTAAAGCATTGTCCAAGCACTTCATGAGAAAATGCTCATTCTATATATTATTATCGTAAGAAAAGCAGATATGATTTGTGCTCAAATAATAAGTAGGGTTTGTGTGTTGAACCTGCATGGCTCTCCAGTAGTAAGGAAGGAAGGACACTGCATAAGCCAAGTCTCTGTAATGTTTGGTTCTCATGCAAAGCCCATAGTCTTCAGTTTTATAGCTGCCAGTTATGTAGTAGCAAGCCACATACTCCAGACTCCTAAGCATTGGAACCTGTTTTCATGAAAAGAAGATTTTAATTCATTTCTTATTTAGAATAAGATATATCATCTTTCAAATGGAAATGTTTTCTAAACTCAATTTTGAATCAGAGGCAGCACTTTTTTTAATACCGAATCTTGAAGTTATAAGCATGATTACATGAAGAGGCTTCCTCTGTAGTTATAACCTAAAAATCTTATACAACTTCAATCATAGGCTTTGTTTACGTGAACCATGCTGAAAAATTAGGTCATAAATAAAACAAATCTTTTTGAACCTGATCTTGGATGAATTCTTAGAGGAGAATTAAATAAAATGCATCCACGTTGGTTAACCTAACTTTCTGTAGAAATTTAATATAAGAAAGACATACCTGGCTGCAAAGTTGATCAGCCATGAAGAAGTCTACCATGACTACCTGCAGAAAAAATGTTCGTAAATTAGCAACTAGTCATGTTAGAAAAGTTTGATTCAATCAATTACCGATCACCAAGTGGTTTACCTTGTACAGTGGTGAAAAGATGATGTTCCTGATAACTTTAAGGAAGTGAAAGCGACTCGATCGGTAGACAATGTTGAAAGGGCACATGAGCACCACCAAGAACATCTGGATCACATTAGATGGGAATCCTTGTTATGCCAAAATATTTCCATGAGATGGCAAAAATATGTCATATTTATCTAGCCCATCAAAAGCATTCTAGATTCTAGTGATGTTTATCTCATTGATAATGGAGAACCCCAAAGAGCACTCCACTTGTATTAGCAGACAACTATTGCAACCATCCACATGGGAGGTTGCAATCAAAGCTAAAGTTGAGGTATAAAAACCATAGATTACATGAGAAGGAAGATAAGATTACCAGAAGTAAAATGCCAGGGATTGCTTGGATTTTGGTGGAAGAATACCCTTTTGCAGTGAGGCTCAAGTGGGCAAGCATGACTCCCACCACTATAGTCATGGACGTAGTACATATCAAGAACACATCCCTGCACTTGAGCTCCTTGGTAGGGGCGAATTCAAATATAAAGCTATAATTAATGCCTGTCTTTCTCCACATGAAGATGTCACACCCATACAGAAACAAGTGTAGGAACAGGAGGGTAAACATGCTACAATCAAAAAAAAAAAAATCTAATGTCAGCAGCATGTTGTCTGAGATGATCATCGCTAATACTCAAAGTTTGATTTGAGTACTAGTTTAGTACTTACCTAAGGACAGGGTAGACAGTGTCCATGTAAATAGAATCTGATTGTCCAGTGTACATCCCTGCTTTATGTGCCATGATACAATATCCAATGAACAGTGCAATGAAGCATCCCATGAAAGGGCCTAATTTAGATAAATATGTGACCATTAGAAAATAATTTCATCTGTTTTCGTAACTGATTCAAATGCTTATGTTGAGGAACTCGAAAATACCAATGAAGAAGGTGACAGCATGCGATTCTTTATGCTGATGGGGCTTGAGGAACTTCATGGCCTTCTGCTTATCATCTTCTGCAAAGTTTTTGATGAAGATTTCCTCCACCTCATCCATTAACTTAATTGCCTATCATCGAGAAGCAATAGTTAGAACATTGGTTATTCCTTTAATGCTTCTATCTAGACAAGATATATACAACTCAGAAGGGAATTTGTTGTTAATCTTTTAAGCATATATGTATGCACATATGCATAAAAATATAAACGCACAAAAAGATAGAGAGAGAAACTAACCTTGTCTGAGATGTTGAAATATGAACTTTCTACCACTTTGAAATATAAGGGGAGGACTTGTTTTCCTGTCACCTGAAGCATAAATAATCATTAAAATGCCTTCAATCTTTATTTATGGATAACTATAAGATTGATCTGTCTCGAAGTATTAGCTGAAATGACCTATACCTTGTCAAACTTCTTCAAAACCTTTACAAAAGCCTGCATGTTCAGATTTCTGGGAAAAAAATGCTCAGCATTAGATGGTAATCAATGTTTAAAACAAGTCAATAATGGTATGAATTCTTCATTCAAATAAAATAACAGAATGAATTCTTTCAATTCTGCTGCTCGAATTCGTTCAGTTTTTCTGCTCTTTCTCTATTTACAATATTAAAATCTATGCTCAAAATAAGAAAAATGAACATCTTCTCACCGATAGGTTCTGAGATACCCCAACCCTTTGTAGAGCTCAATGAAGGCATCTCTGATCATATTCTCTGCATCGTGAAGCTTAGTCTTGCTGATGTTGAGCTTGCCACCTTCTGGACCACCCTTTTTTGACTGGCTAACTAAGTCACCAATGGCACAGATGGTCCTTGAAGGTGTGGTCAGGGGTATGTTGATCTTTAAGTTCTTTCCCTGGAAGTCAATTACATTACCAGAGAGGCTCCTAAGCTTCCCTTCCTCTCTCCTGGCCTTATCCAGCGTCCCTGAGTCATCTGGTCTCTGAGGAGAAACAGGGATCTGGACCTCACACTTCTCAAGTTCACCAGTTGAGATCTCTTGGGGTTGGTCTTGATCCTTGATGGACTCTTCCTCTATCATCAACAAAGAGAAGATGACCTTTTAATGAACACTAGGACAAAGAAAGAACAAAAGCAGATATATATATATATATATATATATATATATATATATATATATACATATATATACATACATACATACATACATGTATGGATATATGTAAATACATACGCAGATATATATATATATATATATAGATAGATAGATAGATAGATAGATAGATAGATAGATGTATATATATATATGTATGTATATAGATGTATAGATATATGTATGTATATACATGTGTATATATATGTATATATGTATATACATGTGTATATATATGTATGTATGTATATACATGTGTGTGTATATATATATATATATTTGTTAGCTGAGAATGAGGATGATGGGTGGGAATGCAGGAAATATTATTTTCATTATGCTAGAACATAAACTCTTGAACAATATAAGTAGATAAGAACATTTAAGTTTATGCAAATTTTGCTCTCACTTTATGTTCAATGATCGGATGTTTTATATAGTCAACCAAAAAATAATAATGATGATAGCATCTTCATGTCAGAAAAAAAGAAATGAGACAAACAAATTCGCTTCCCTATAAGATAAAACTACCAAAACATCCAAGTACAAGGATAAATACCCTTTTCAACTGTTTAATTTGAAAAATATCTATATTAAGCCAGTATGCTATAATCTTCATTCACTAGGTACACACCATTTCTGACCTTTTTCAGTGTCAATGCCATGCACTGAACTGATGAACTCTCTGACAAATGCTTACCATCTATGTTCACCAAAATCTAAAGATCACTGTGGACGGTCATGAACAATGCAATGCTCATCCAGTGGTGAGAGCTAGTTAAGGTAGTTGATCAAGTGACGTGCTTTTGTTATGCATCTAAACATGTGTTCTCTTCCCTCCAACAACCAAATTTCTTCTTTACCAGTGAAACACACACACACACACACACACACACACGAAGCAAAAAGTTCATTTTCTCACCAGGTGCAATTGAGCAAGATATGGATGGATCCTCCTTTGAATGATTACCCAGTAAGCCCCTCTCAGGCTGCTGTCTGGGGGCAGCCTTAAGCTCAAGGAAGATCACCGTTTGCTTGTTTAGAGACTCCCGTCTCTCTACAAACTCCTTCTCCTTCTGCTTGTAGAATTGGTTCACCTTGTTGAGCTGACTATCAAGCCTAGCAAAGAAATCTCTTACTGTATCAGTGCCCGCAAATTGATCCAGAAGCTCGGTCTCATATAACACCCCCTGCTCGCCGAGCTTGTGAGCTTCTTATGTACCTATATTAACATTAAAGTATGTCAAAACAGAGTAAATTATCTTGAAAAGAATAGTCATTACCCAACAAACATATCAACCTCTCGTCATTTGGGTTGAAACCTAAGTAAGAATCTTGTGGTGTCAAGAGGGATGACACATGGTGGTAAGTACATACATGTTTTATAAACTTTGTGCCACATAACAAAAAGAAAGAAGAGGCAGAGAGTATGGCTCCCATGTCCTTGTGTTGAAGGATACATGAGGAGAAGCATCCTCACTCGAGTAGCGCACACATCTTGGAAAAGAGTAGCATTACAACTACGCAATAGACCATTAATGACTTAACCAAAACAGAGAAGATGAAGAAAATAGAGTTCACAAAGACATCTTCATGTGGATACTGTATAGTTCATCGACCAAGACTACATGTAATAACACCTAACAAGATAAATGTGAGAGTAGAATAAAAAGGGCAGTAGTAAGATATGCCTGCATGACTTCACGATGCTTGTGTCCACATGAACCAAAAAAGGGAGAGAGGAGCCTATGGGCTAAAGGAGTTTGTGGTGGCTTGTTTGTGGGACCTTGGCAGGCACCAAGGACTTGCATCCTCTTGAGGTCCTTTTTCAGCTGGGGGTAGTCAACAAAAGCGCCCTTCCACTCTGGAACAAGCTGGGCCTCAAACTGCTCGGAGAACTTCGCCATCTTTGCTCCCCTGTTTCTACTCTCTATCTCTATGATAGAGTTGTTTGTAGAGACATTCTAAGTATCCAGTGTATAAGCTTTGAGCTCATACTTGGGCTTATGGTGGCAGGGATGGTCCGGGAGCTGTCGACGTAACGCGATTTCAGGAGAGAGAGAGAGAGAGAGAGAAGGGGGGGTGGGGTTGGTGAAGGGGGGAGGGAGAGGGGAAAGGTGGTAGGATGGTGATAGCCGCATCGGGTTGTTGTCATTTCGTTGGGTGCCGGATTACTTACACGTTGGGAGCAATCCTTTTCAACAACAAAATTTTAGTATTTTAGACTAAACATGAGGCTCTGGAAACTCAATCTTCGTAGCATTTCAGTATCAGTTACTTGGACGCCGGGAGCAGTCCTTTTCAGCAGCAAAATTTTTTGAGTATTTTAGAGGAAATATGAAGCCATGGAAGTGGTCTTGGTTATCCAAAAAAACGGACTACAAAATCTCTTCCCACAAGTTTATGAAATAATGACACCATGCATACTAACCTTCCCATAAGTCAATATTGAACACCATAAACGGACGCGAGGACGAAGATGACGCCGGGCTTGTTCGCCCCCTCACGGTGGGATATGACCGCCATCTGCTCCACAGCCTCTTGTTCTCCGCCTCTTCTCCATTCTCTGCCACATCTTCCTTCACACCCTCCTCCTACGTCCGCTTCCCAGTCCTCATCTTTCTCATCTTCTACCACATTTTGCTCTACGCACGCGGGTGGGCCGTCGAGGGGAGGGAAGAGAATATATGCAGAAGATTCCTTTAAATCACCTGCCGTCCATTTAGATCGGTCCCACCATATAACGGTGATCGATCACCACCTGTCTTTCTCAATATTACTGCTTTGGCGCCACGCCTGTGTTTCTCCGTAACAAACACCATGACTACATTTTACTTTTCCTCTGTCATTTTCGTACGAGATTTATTGGTATGTCGACGGATTTATTTCCTATGTTGATCCAAGAGCTGCGGCAACCTCTAGAAAATGGAACTGCATGGACACAAGTTGAGCATGCGCATGTTGCTCCTGGCACCTACACATAGAGTGATGTGATGTATCGTGCTGGTCGTCTACCGTATGATTATGATTTGTGTCCGCACGTGTATTGTTTGCTAGCCATACATTTTGCAATGGAAGGTCAATGCGATGCACAATATATAGGTGTCTCTCTCTTTTTTCGAAGTAAGAAGTTCGGTCCATTTGTATTAAAATAAAGAGCTAACACAATATATATATATATATATATATATATATGTAAGCAAAGGCAAATCACGATGTCATGTAATAAGATCATGAGAACCCGTAAATTCTTCATATCAACAAAATAAACATAATAATTAACTATGAAACTTACCTCAGGAAACTCTTAAAATATGAACCAGTCTCAGATTGCGAGGTGCGGAGGCTTGTTGAAATCTAGCATCACGGTCTTTTGTCAAATATAAATCAATCTTGACATGCTAAAAATTCGTCCAGGAAGGACATTTTATATGATATAGACTGGCACGGTGGTGGTCATGATGCACAACCTGGTAGTTCTTTAAATTTTTGCCGCCGTGATTCATGAACAACAGAACTAATGTTGCATACTTCATGTCAATTCCTTAAAATTTTTCAGGTATATTCAACATCGATGGCAATGTTAATGACAATGGTTTTATAAATATACATTTTTATTACCAAGCCTAAGGTGCAGGTAAGATATACTCATTCCCCCTCGAAGTGGATCTGCCAGCAACATCAAAGGCAGCCTGTAACATCCTTAATGAAGTAGCTGCTTGTCCACTACATGGTGGAATACTCATGGAGCAGAATCTCGAGACAGCATCAGCTCTTAACCTCAAATGGCATTTCTTCAAGATGCAAGCGAAACAAGCGTGAATATTATAAAGTAATCAAAGGATTAACCACCACAAACACGCAAAGCTCAGCATGATGTCTCAAATGTCAGCAACAAATTAAATAAATATTTTTCTTGAATACACCCCCATGCCAGCAGTGTTGCCTGTTTTGACCATTACCAAATAAATTATAATCCTAATCGAATTTGCTCCCAAACAAATAGCAATCCTAATCCGATTATTCTTCACCTCGACAATGACCATGTTTCCAAACTTTGGTACCGTTCTCCCCTACACACATATATATGTATATATATATATATATGTTGCGGCCAATCGCCTCGTCGTCCGATCGCCGGGGAGCGTGCACCTGCAAAAACGAGAAGTCCGCACTGACCGGAGGCGGCTCCGACGGGGACCCTCCGACGGTCAAGTCAGAGAAGTGACTGGACAACAGTGAAATGAAGACAGAGAGCTCGATCGAGAGAGAGAGAGAGGGAGAGAGGAGCGAGCCTGTGGTTTCGAAGTCGAGAAGTGAGAGCGATGGAGCGGATCCCTTGCACTGTTGCCTTCCCCGATTTATATAGTGGAGCACGGTATGGCGCCGTCATTAATGGCGCAGACAAGTGAGGAACTGTCAACTCACTGTAGACTGTCAGAGTCGCCGTGAAAGTGTCATGTCGCCGTGTGGCCGTCAAATCACCAGGGTTGACAATGCCCTCGGCGGGACAATGCCCCTAGATAGTCGTGCCGCATGTCGCTGTCAGAGCTGACAAGGTCTGGCGGCTGTACTGCGATTGGAGGAGCCGACCGACCCTAAGTCGGTGGCCAACTGAGTGGCGTCGGGCCCCTCCGTTGGTCGGCGAGTCTTTCGTGAGTCGGTCATCAGACCTCTGGGTTCAGTCGGTCGGGAAAGGTGCGCCCAACATATCCTCAGTCGGTCGTGAGCCGATAATTAGCCGGTGATGGCGTCCGTCAGTCGGTCGCTCCGACCGTCAGTCGGTCGGTCGGTCCTTCCGGCAGTCGGTCGGTCGGTCCCTTCGACCGTAAGTCGGTCGGTCGGTTCCTCCGGCCATCGGTCGGTCGGTCAGTTCCTCCGACCATCGGTCGGTCGGTCGGTGGGTCGGTCGGGCCGTCAGGCGGTCGGGCCGTCAGTCGGTCGGTGGGTATTCCCCAACAGTTGCCCCCCTCCACTCCTGAGTCGGATGGTGAGCTGGCCGATGCTTTCATTCGGGCAGCAATCCTGGGTGACTGGGAGTGGATTTGTCGTATGCACAGATCCGACCGTACCGCCGATTGACCCGATGTCAGGCGCCTCATAAATGCCAAGCGATCTGGATGTCTAGTCGGTGTCAGAAGTCACGTCGGCGTCAGGTGTCAGACGTTGCGTCTTGTCGTCGTCAGACGCTACGTCGGTGTCAGGAGATCGGGTGCCGGACGATACGGTGTCAGACGACCGAATATCCGGCGTCGATCGCGGGAGTGTGGGGCACTGTCAGGCATCCCATCGGGAACGCAAATCGGCGCGGGCGCATAAATGCGAAACCGCATCCGCGCGCGCCGCGTGGCGAAGGTGGTTGGCCGGCGCCCCCCGCATTTAATATGGGCGGTGCGGCCGTCCCGGGACGGGGCACGCCGAATCCTCGGCCACCCGGAGGCCGCCATGTGTCGCGCATCCGTGGAGCTTCGATCGGCGCGGAGTCATCTTGGCCGTCGGACGGGCCTATATATATAGGACCCCTCGGACCCAAGACCCCACCATTGTCATTTTGCTGCCGAAACTCTGTCCGGGCGATTTCTCAGTCATCGCGGGTAGAGCTTTCTCGCTTCCAAAGGAGCTTCTCCGGTTCGTGGTCTCCTCTTCGTCCTCCTCATCTTCTTCTTCTTCTCCGTTTCCTCCTCATTCGGTTCCGGTGCAATGGCCAGGAATCCGACTCAGGGAGCTCGGTCGGGGAACCCGACTGACGACTCCCGGTCGACTCCTGAAGATGAGGTTTCCTCGCTTTCGGGGCCGAATGTTGATCGACTTCGGGAGCAATATTGCATCCCGGAGCAGTTTCAACTGTCCGCCCCAGGGGCCGGCGGTCGGGTTAACAGCCCTCCGCCTGGTCGGCTGGCGCTGTATGTCGAGGACCTCCGCGCAGGTCTTCGGCTTCCGATTCTGGAGTTCGTCCGGAATCTTCTGAACTATTACGGACTCTGTCCGACGCAGCTAGCGCCGAACTCAGTCCGTCTCATCATTAGTTTTGCTTTGTTGTGTCAGCTCTTGCCGACCAACCCTCGCATTTCTCTCTTTCGGGCCTTCTTTGTGCTCCGACCCCACCCTAAAGCCCGAGGGTGGTGGCTCTTCAACCCCCGAAAGGGTCTTTCCTTCATCACCGGTCTTCCATCGTCCATTCATGGGTGGAAGAACCAATTCTTCTTTGTTTCTTCTCCGTCTTCTTGGGGCTTTCCTTCTCACTGGGGCGTGCCCCGAACCGAAGCCAATGACAACAGTCGGGTGGAAGCGGACGACCGGGAGGACTTCCACCGATTCAAAGATATGTCAGTCCCGAAGCAGAGGGAGCTTGTTACCGAACAAGCTCTCTATGACGCCGGCTTAAGCTTGGTCCCCCGACTAGGTATCGTCCGATTTCCCGGTCTCCTTTTCATCCGACCCTTAGTCCGGTTCTTTAGTTAACACCTTTGTCGGTATTGCAGGGACACCTCCAAGAATGCGGCCGACAGACGCGGAGATTCGGCAATTCGCGACGAGGAAGAGGCCAGCGTCGGGGGCCGGACCTTCGCGCCCCCCGAAGAAGCCTGCTCCAGCGGCGCCGATCATCGAAGCATCGGTGACCGATCAATCCGAGCCCGTCATCGCGCTCGCGGCTCCGGCGACGCGTTCGGAGGAGAGGCCGATGGGTGAAGCGGCCGAAGGAACGTCGGCGGCATCACCGGAGGCGGTGGAGCCGTATGTAGTTCGGGAAACCGAACATCATCCGGCGGCGTCTGCGGCCGCAGCGGGGGGTGCTGGTTCTACTTCGAGCATCCCCTCGCTGCCGGTTCCGTCGGTCGGGGCGGCCGATCGAGGAAAAGCCGCGATGGACCCCGCGGACGAGACAAGGTCGGGGAGCCGATCCGTGCCGCCCAGCGCACAGTATCCCGAAGGCGCGTCGGCGTTGGCCGACCACAACCTGGCGAGGAGGTTGTGCCAGGGGATTCTTCTTCCGGCCGACGTTGAGTCGCTGAGATCTCGACAGGTAACCGAGATGCTATCCAGGTTCTATCCGACTATGGTCGAGGTAAGCTTCGCATCACCTTCTCTTTTCCTTAGAAATTTTTTCTGTTATGTGATCCTGACGAAGCATTTGCAATCGGCAGCTGATCTATACAATGTCGGAACTGGAGGCCGGGTACCGGAGGTTCGGCAATGTCCGGGCCGCTTATAAGGAGAGGTCGGCGGCGGCCGAAGCCGAGAGGGCGATGTTGGCCGACCACCTTCAGCAATCGGCCGACCGGGAGGCCAAGTTAGTAGACGAGGTCTCCCGGCTTGGGTCCGAACTTAAGTCGGCCAGGAAGGAGGCCAGACACAAGGGTCGGGCCGTGTGTCGTCTTCGACACGAACGGGACGGCGCCACCGCCGAACTCCAAGGCGAGCGCGAGCAGCTTCGGGTGAGCCTGGAGAAGCTCGCCAAGGCCGAGGAGGAGCTTTCGATCGCCCAAGCCGACGCCGACATAGCAAAGGCGGAGGCGGAGTCGGCGAAGGAGTCGCTCGGCCGGGCGGAGGAAGAGGCAAGGTCGGCGAGGGAGTCGGCCGACCGGGCGGTTGAAGACTTCAGGGTCTCCGACCAATATCGGGAGGAGATGCTCGAGTCGGGTTTCGCCTCGTACCGGATGGGGTACGAGGATGGTCGGGAGGCAGTCCGGGCCTTGTATCCGGAGCTCGACCTTAGCAGCATTGTTCCACCGGGGGCCGAGGAGGAAGCCACCGAGGAGATGGCCGACCAGCCGTCGGGAGGCGTAGTTGCTGCGGAGGAAGTCATCCCGGAAGAAGCGGCGCCGACTGCCAGTCCCCCGCCGATCGAAGGACCAGCTTCAGCCGTCGACCCGGCTCCGCTTGTGGCCGACACGCCAGTCATCCCCGATCTCCCGTCGGTCGAGGAGATCGACTCAGATGGGTGATCGGGCCATACCGACTTTCCTCTACTTTTCTGTTTTTTTGAAATACATGTAATCGGGCTTCGACCCGACTTTGTACTTTTTGAATGAAAATTTTGAATGAAAATTTCTTCTGTTTTCCCTTTGTCTCCTTCTTCCAGTCGAATGCCTTAGTGAGTCATTAACTTGTGTAAGTCGCTAACTCACATAAGTCGGTAGGACGTTCGGCAACTCGTGCCGCTACGAAGGAAGGGTAAGTCCCGACTTTGGGTCGGCTTCTGATAGTCGAGCTCATCAGTCGGGCGCGTCTTGTTGAGTCGGGAGCCGACCGAACCTGGCAAAGGTTCGGTAGTCGGGCTTCCATGGATGCGATCAGTCGAATGTCGTCCGGCGCAGTGTCGGGGGAACGACACCAAGTCGGATCCCCATGCTCTTGCGTCGGGTATTCGTTTTGTGTCTTTCGATATACGGTAGTAAGCCGAATATCGTCCAGCCGGTCGAAGGTCGGTCGGCAAGTCGTGGATGCGACTAAGGTCGCGTTGTGCGATAGACGGTGGTAAGCCAAATATCCTTCGACCGGCCGTAGCCTGGTCGGGAGTCGCGACGACAGTCGCATGGGCTTTTCGCCTTTCTTTGGTCGGGGCCCAATCGGCTTATCAGCTAATGGTTTGGCCCGAAAGTTCGACCGTAGAAGGAGTGTTAACTCCCGTCCATAAGGGTTCATCGGTCCTTGTAAGGGCCCGATGCATCGTCGAAGGAGTGTCAACTCCCGCCAATAAGAGTTCATCGATCCTTGTAAGGGTCCGATGCATCGTCGAAGGAGTGTCAACTCCCGTCAATAAGAGTTCATCGGTCCTTGTAAGGGTCCGACACATCGTCGAAGGAGTGTCAACTCCCGTCAATAAGAGTTCATCGGTCCTTGTAAGGGTCCGACGCATCGTCGAAGGAGTGTCAACTCCCGTCAATAAGAGTTCATCGGTCCTTGTAAGGGTCCGACGCATCGTCGAAGGAGTGTCAACTCCCGTCAATAAGAGTTCATCGATCCTTGTAAGGGTCCGATGCATCGTCGAAGGAGTGTCAACTCCCGTCAATAAGAGTTCATCGGTCCTTGTAAGGGTCCGACGCATCGTCGAAGGAGTGTCAACTCCCGACCATGTAGATGAGTCGGTCTTCGCAAGAGTCCGATGGATCACCGGCGATAAGACCGTTGGTTCCAGGAGGACACTAAGTCCACATTGGCATGTCGGGGCTTGACCTTGATGAGCACCGACCATCAGTCGAAGAGTTAAAACTCCGAACTTTCAAACTGAATTTGTATTCCGACTATCGAATTACAAAGTTCATTGGCAATACAGCTTCAGGTTGTTGGCGTTCCAAGTTCGGGGAATGGATCTCCCCTCAAGGATCTCCAGTCGGTAGGCTCTCGGACCGTAGGTGTCTGCTACCTTGTAGGGCCCTTCCCAATTGGGAGCCAGCTTCCCTTGGTCCAAGGGCTTCGACACTTCTGCCTTCCTCAAGACCAAGTCGCCAGGCCTGAAAAGCTTCGGTCTGACCTTGGCGTTGTAATACCGGGTGATCCTTTGTCGGTACGAAGCCATGCGAATTTGGGCCTCGTCCCGCAGTTCGGGGAGGAGGTCTAAGTCGGCCCTCCGACTCTCGGAGTTGTCCGGCTCTCGATACCGCTCGACCCTTGAAGATGGCAGGCCAATCTCGAGCGGGATCATGGCCTCCGTTCCGTAGGCCAAACTGAAAGGCGACTCCCCGGTCGAAACGCGGGGGGTCGTTCGGTAAGCCCACAGAACGGAGCCCAGCTCGTCGACCCAGAGACCTTTGGCTTCGTTTAGTCGGGTCTTGAGTCCGTGGAGCAAGGTTCGGTTGGTCACCTCGACCTCGCCGTTGGACTGGGAGTGCCCGACCGAAGTCAGTCGGTGCCTGATGTGGAACCTGGCGCAGAAGTCTCTGAAGTCCTGGTTGTCGAATTGCCGTCCGTTGTCGGTGATGATGGTGTGCGGCAATCCGAACCTGAAAATGACGGATTTCTGGATAAATTCCTCCATCTTCCGCTCGGTGATCTGCGCCAATGGTTCAGCCTCCACCCACTTGGTGAAGTAGTCGATGACGACGACTATGAACTTCCTCTGACCCGATGCTGGTGGGAATGGACCAAGAATGTCGACTCCCCACTGGGCGAAGGGCCACGGAGCGACAATAGGAGCAATTTGGCTGGCCGGTTGGTGTTGGATGTTTGCGTACTTTTGACATGGCTCGCACCTCCGGACCAACTCGGCCGCATCCTTCTTCATGGTAGGCCAGTAGTAGCCCTGTCGCAAGACCTTGTAGGCCAGGGACTTGCCCCCCAGGTGATTCCCGCAAATTCCTTCGTGAACCTCTCGGAGAGCGTAGTCGACGTCGGTCGGTCCCAAACACCTAAGCAGGGGAAGGGAGAACGACCTCTTGTAGAGTCGGCCGTCCATGATGACATATTGTGAGGCCGACCATCGGAGTCGCTTGGCCTCCGTGGGATCTTCGGGACTGATCCCGTCGGTCAGATACCGGACGATCGGGTCCATCCAACTTGGTTCGGACGTTAGCTGCTGTACTCCCTCGACCCGATCGATGCTCGGCTGCTCGAGGTTCTCCACGAACGTCCGACCCAAGGAGTCGAAGGCCGAAGTCGTCAGTCTGGAGAGTGCGTCGGCACGGGCGTTCTCCGACCTAGGGATGTGGGAAATTTCGAAATACTTGAGGCGTGCCACGAGGTCCTTCACTTTCTGAAGGTACTTGACCATGGTCGGATCTCGTGCCTCGAATTCGCCCTTGACCTGCCCTACGATCAGCTGAGAGTCGGAGAATGCCCGGAGGCTGCCGACGCCCAGCTCCCTTGCCATCCTCAAGCCGGCGAGGAGTGCTTCGTATTCGGCTTGGTTGTTGGAGGCCTCGAAGTCGAACCGGAGGGCGTACTCGGTGACCACCCCATCCGAATTCATGAGCAGGAGCCCGGCCCCGCTTCCCTGATCGTTTGAGGCTCCGTCGATGTGGAGTACCCAGGTGGAGATCGGGTCTGGCTCAGAGACCGCATCTCGTCCTGGGTCTTCAGCTCCCGACCCTTGGTCGGTTGTCGGGCATTCGGCGATGAAGTCGGCCAAGATCTGAGCTTTCAGGGCAGGCCTTGGTCGGTACTGAATGTCGAACTCACTGAGCTTCATCGCCCACTTCGTGAGTCGTCCAGATGTGTCGGGTCAGCGCAGTATCGCCCTCAGGGGCTGGTTGGTGAGCACCACTATGGCGTGGGCCTGGAAGTATGGACGGAGTCGTTGCGCGGAGACGGTCAGAGCAAAAATCATCTTTTCCGTCTCCGAGTATCTGGCCTCTGCGCCATGGAGCACCTTGCTGGTGTAGTAGATAGGCTGATGGGTTCGGCACTCGTTTTCTCGGACGAGCACCAAACTGATCGCCTCAGAAGATGTGGCCAAGTAGAGATACAAGGTCTCCCCATCCTGCGGCTTTACGAGCAGCGGTGGGGAAGCCAAGTACTTCTTCAGGTCTTCGAAGGCCTGTTGGCACTCATCCGACCAAGAAAATTCATTTGCGTGACGCAAAGTTTTGAAGAACGGGAGGCACCTTTCAGCTGATCGAGAGATGAATCGGCTAAGAGCGACAATTTTTCCGTTCAGCTGTTGGACCTCCTTCTTGATGTTCGGATGACGCATGTCGAGGATTGCCTTTATCTTCTCAGGGTTGGCCTCAATCCCTCTCTGAGAAACGAGGAATCCGAGGAACTTCCCTGAGGTCACCCCAAAAGCACACTTGGTCGGGTTGAGCTTCATTCGGTGTCGTCGGAGGGTGTGGAAGGTCTCCTCGAGATCCTGAACATGGTCCGGGATCTGCGTGCTTTTTACCAGCATGTCGTCCACGTATACTTCCATGTTGCGGCCGATCTGGTCTTTGAAGACCTTATTGACGAGTCGCTGGTAGGTGGCGCCGGCGTTCTTCAGTCCGAAGGGCATCACCCGATAACAGTAAAGGCCCTTGGGAGTCACGAACGCGGTGTGCTCCTCGTCTTCCGGCGCCATCCGGATCTGGTTGTATCCGGCGAAGGCGTCCATGAAGCTGAGCAGTCGAAATTCGGACGTCGCATCCACCAGCTGGTCGATCTTGGGAAGCAGGAAGCTATCTTTTGGGCAGGCTCGGTTGAGGTCGGTGTAGTCGATGCAGATCCTCCACTTTCCGTTGGCTTTTTTGACCATGATGACGTTGGCGAGCCAATCGGGATACGTGGATTCTCGGATGAAGCCTGCTTCGAGTAGCTTGTCCACTTCTTCGTCGATGGCCCTCTGCCTTTCTGGAGCAAAGGACCTTTTCTTCTGCCTCACCGGTCTCATCGTCGGGTCGATGTTGAGTCGGTGGGTTATTGTTTCTGGGAGGATGCCCGACATATCTGCTGCCGACCAAGCAAATATGTCGGCATTGGCCGTCAGCAGCTCCGTCAGTCGGCGTCGTTCGATATCGAGCAATTGAGACCCGACCCAAACTTTCCTGTCGGGATTTTCTCCTATCGGGATCGCCTCGAGCTGCTCGGCCGGCGAACCTCGTTCTTCCTCCTCCCGTTGGTCCAGCTTGTCGATTGTCAGAGAACCTCTCGACTCATCGCTTTGAGCGGAGATTTGGAAGCATCGTCGGGCGAGCTGTTGATCTCCGCGCATCTCCCCGATTCTGTTTTTGGTCGGGAACCGAACAAAGAGATGGTACGTCGAGACAATTGCCCTGAGGGCGTTCAATCCGAGCCGTCCGAGTATGGCGTTGTAGGCCGAAGGAACTTGGACGACCGCGAAAGTTAGGTGAACCGTGCTTTGCCGTGGTTCGGTGCCGGCCGTCACGGGCAGGGTAATTTCTCCCTCTGTCGTGACAGCGTCTCCGGCAAAGCCGATCAGGGGCACGGAGACCCTCCTAAGTCGGTCAGTTGACAGTTGCATTCGGGAGAAGGTCGAGTAAAACAAAACATTCGTTGAACTTCCATTATCAACAAAAATTTATTTTACATCATAATTGGCTATTGTTGCCGACACAACAACAGCGTCGTCGTGGGGAGTTTGGATGCCCCGAACGTCGTCCTCCGTAAAGGTGATTACGTCGTCCGGGCGTAGCTTTTTCGTCGGCTCCCCTCCCGCAGACGTCCCCGGGCCCAGCCGCTTGGAGATCATATTGATGACTCCGGCCGTCGGCTGATTGTTCGCCGCTTCTTCAGTCGGCGGGGGTCGTCGATCGACAACTGGTTGGGTCGGCGGACCCTTCCGAAATTTGCCGAGATACCCCCGGCGGATGAGAGCTTCGATCTCATCCTTCAGCTGGATGCACTGCTCGATGTCGTGGCCGTGGCTTCGGTGAAATCGGCAGTACTTCCGACGGTCGAGGCCTTTTGCCTTCAGAGGCGGAGGCCGTCGCAGGTATTCTTCCCCCTCGATCTCCATTAGAATCTGTGCACGAGGAGCGGAGAGAGGAGTGTAGGAGTCATACCTGGGGCGTGCCGGCCTCGGAGTCTATTGCCGGGGTGACTTTTGGATTCGTCGGGGTGGCGAGACCCGACTATCGGTCGGGGGCCTGCTAGATTCGGCGGGCTCCCGACCTTTCCTCCGCTTTTCTTTCGGGCCCCTGGGCTCGGCCAAGCATCGGTCGGACGCTCCTTCATCCGCGCGCATATACTTGTATGCGCGCTCCAGTAGCTCGGCATATGTCCGGGGGAGGGTCTTGTCCAGAGAATAGGTGAATCGGGACGCCCTCAGGCCCCGCTTCATGGCTGAGACAGCCATGTCTTCGTTGAGGTCCCGGACCTCAAGCGTGGCCGCATTGAATCGCGCCACGAAGTGTCGGAGCGTCTCATTTTCCCCCTGCTTGAGGGAGAAAAGGTTATCCGACGTTTGCGGCGGCTTTCGGCTGGTGCTGAAATGGGCTACGAACGAGTGCTCGAGCTGCCCGAAGGAGTGGATACTTCCCGACCGGAGGCCGGAGTACCAGGCCCTGGCAGCCTTGCGGAGCGTAGCGGGGAAGCCGATGCAAAAAAGAGCGTCGGTTGCCCCTTGAATCGTCATGAGAGCTTTATAGCCCTCGAGGTGGTCGACTGGGTCGGTGGAGCCGTCGTACGGCTCCACGTGCGGCATTTTGAACCGACTGGGAATCGGCTCGTCGAGGATCAGTCGGGAGAGGGGTTGGGCGGTCTGGAAGTCGACGTCGTTCGAAGACTTCTGGCCGTCCATCTGCAACTGGGCGAGTCGGTGGTCGATCTCCTCGAACCGGCGCTCGTAGTCGTCCGCTCGTCGGTGCTGGGAGACCCCGGGAGTGGAGTCTCCGGAAGATTCTGAGAGAGAGGCCGACGGCGTGCGCGGTCGTTTCTCCTTCCTTGCCTGTTCCAACGGGGAAGGAGAGGGCCGCTGGGACCGTCGGTCGTCGCGCCATGGTCGTCCCCCGTCTTCTCCGTGGGAGCGCTGTTGGGGGCGCTCGCATGGAGGCGACGGGGATCGGCGCGGTCGTCGGCGGCTGCTCCTGGAGGGCATCGGACGGGCCGCCGGTTGCTGCTGGAGGCTTTTGACTGCGTCCGTCAGTACGGTCATCTGCCGTACGATGGCCGCAATCTGCGCCTCCGTGGTCACTGCGGGGCGCGGAGAGCTGGGCTCCGCCACCGGCGGTGATGGGGGGGCCTCTTCCCGGCGGGAAGAGTGCCTCGCCGATCCGGTGATCCTCGATCGTTGAGCTCTTGTCTTTGTCATGCTGTCCCCTACCTGGCGCGCCAATCTGTTGCGGCCAATCGCCTCGTCGCCCGATCGTCGGGGAGCGTGCACCTGCAAAAACGAGAAGTCCGCACTGACCGGAGGCGGCTCCGGCGGGGACCCTCCGACGGTCAAGTCAGAGAGGTGACTGGGCAACAGTGAAATGAAGACAGAGAGCTCGATCGAGAGAGAGAGAGGGGGAGAGAGGAGCGAACCTGTGGTTTCGAAGTCGAGAAGTGGGAGCGATGGAGCGGATCCCTTGCACTGTTGCCTTCTCCGGTTTATATAGTGGAGCACGGTATGGCGCCATCATTAATGGCGCAGACAAGTGAGGAACTGTCAACTCACTGTAGACTGTCAGAGTCGCCGTGAAAGTGTCATGTCGCCGTGTGGCCGTCAAATCACCAGAGTTGACAATGCCCTCGGCGGGACAATGCCCCTAGATAGCCGTGCCGCATATCGCTGTCAAAGCTGACAAGGTCTGGCGGCTGTACGGCGATTGGAGGAGCCGACCGACCCTAAGTCGGTGGCCAGCTGAGTGGCGTCGGGCCCCTCCGTTGGTCGGCGAGTCTTTCGTGAGTCGGCCATCAGACCTCTGGGTTCAGTCGGTCGGGAAAGGTGCGCCCGACATATCCTCAGTCGGTCGTGAGCCGATAATTAGCCGGTGATGGCGTCCGTCAGTCGGTCGCTCCGGCCGTCAGTCGGTCGGTCGGTCCTTCCGGCAGTCGGTCGGTCGGTCCCTTCGACCGTAAGTCGGTCGGTCGGTTCCTCCGGCCATCGGTCGGTCGGTCAGTTCCTCCGACCATCGGTCGGTCGGTCGGTGGGTCGATCGGGCCGTCAGGCGGTCGGTGGATATTCCCCAACAATATATATATATATATATGTAAACCAATCTCCGAGGAACAAACCAGAATATGAACAAGCCTCGGCATGAAACCGGTGCTGTGTTACACTACACATATCAAAAAGAGGAAGAAATGATATAAACTAGAGTTCTGCACCAAAAAATAATAACATTATTATTATTATTATTATTATTATTATTATTATTATTATTATATTCAGCTATGCAAACAAATACGTTGCAAGTGCACACGTGAAGGGTTTTTTCTTTCATTCTTTGTACGAAAAGAATGGCGTTGAAAATGAAGAGCCGACACTAGATATATATAAAAATGAATGACAAAATATTTTTATTTTTTAAAAAAATTATTGTATAATATTATTTTTCTATCCATGATCCCTTTTAGTTGTAGTTATATAAGACGAGACAAATTAAAGAATCTTAGATGAATGCGGATAATTAACGATGAAAAAACTAGAAAACTCTTATTTTCATAGGATTCTAGAAAGAAATATTTTTGCTATTGTGGAACATTGGGTACGTGTAAGAAAAATAAAACACTGCTTCAGAATTTCTTTTTGGGGCTTTGAGGCCTGCGGGCTTCAAAAGTTCTGATGTTATATAATATAATAGAAGATTATATAAATTAAAAGATTAAACCATTATTTTAGGATGCTAACTTTCAGATAATGTCCATTTTAAGATAAAAATTCAAGTGACTTACACATAACTCTCTTTATATCTGACGTGGCATAGCTTAAGCTGATCCAACCCTCTTCCTCTTCTGCCCTTCCAGCCTTTGCCTTGGACTCTCCCTCCCTATCACGCTGGACCTCCATTCCACCGTTAATGGCAGAACCCAAACTCTAGAAACCGGAAACTCTACTACTGTAAGAAGAAAGCTTCGTCTCTAGATGGATTCCCTCCGGTTTTCCATCCTCGTCCTTTCCGTTCTATTTCGCCCAGGAGCTGCATCTCCTTCGGAGGATTTGGAGCTTCTCATCTCCTTCAAGGGCTCGCTCCCCGACCCCCAGATCCTCCCGAGCTGGAGACCCAGCAGGAACCCTTGCTCCTTCGCTGGCGTCTACTGCAAGAGCTCCCGCGTCGCCGCCGTCGCCCTCAACCGCCTCCCCCTCAGCACCGACCTCCGCTCCATCGCCTCCACCCTCTTCGCCATGGATTACCTCGAATCCCTTTCCCTTGCCTTCATCAACCTCACCGGAACCATCGGGTCCGCCGCCGATTTCCGCTGCCGCGGCCGCCTTACCAGGCTCGACCTTGCCGAAAACCGCCTGGTCGGGTTCATCGTCGACGTCTCGGCTCTTGTCACCTCGTGCGCGCATTTGAGATCCTTAAATATCTCTAGCAACGCTGTTGGGACCTGCGCCGCCGGGAATGCCCCCTCCAGCGGCATATTCCCCCTCCAGACCCTCGACATCTCCTTCAACAAGATCTCCACGGAGACCGACCTTCAGTGGCTCCTTTCCGGCTCCCGGCATGATTCCGGCCAACCCCAACTGCTCCGCCCTTTACTACCTCGACCCCTCGTCCAACCATCTCTCTGGCGAGATCGGCGCCAGAATCTTTAGCCAACCAACCCTCCAAAAGTCTGTATCTCTCGGATCGTCTCCTAATCCTTTTTTTTTTTTTTTTTTTCCTCTATCTTATGTTTTTTTTTTTATTTTGCTAAGTCAGATGGTGCTATGCCACGTAAGAAAGTCATGTGTAAAAGTTGCATGACCCATTTTGTTAAGAAATTCTAATAATGTTAGCTCTCGTAGGCTTTTACAACTTTTTTAAAAGATTTTATCCTTCTAAGAAATATCAAAGAGTTTTTGTCCTGAGATATAATCTGAAAGTTAGCATCCTGAAATGATAGTTTAGCCAAATTAAAATGAGTTCTAGACAAGTGAAAGTTCTATCTGAAGGTGCACGCCGTGACTAGCTTTCTTAGAAAAAGAAATATATTCTGTCACGGTATGCTCGAAACTACTCCCAGCATGCCTTTTGCCGATCACTTCAAAACCATCCAAAGGGTCAAGGAGATTGTCGGCTCGTTTCAGGAGGCTGAATTCACGTGGCAGCATATCTAAGCTTTGACAAGGAGCACAAGTACTTGGCCTTGCAGTCCTACCCGCCCCTCAATTTCTCATACCGAAAGAATAAGGACAAGCACAAAGAAATACCGAAGGTATGGAATTTAGATGAGGCCCAGCACTCCCAGGGGTTCTACAAGCTGCTGCCATTAGGGTTGTTGTGAAGACAAAATCATTAATTTCCGTCTTTTTGGTTGCTTTTTGTGAGACCGTCTGAAATGTATTCTGCAGGATTATATTTATAGTTATTAGATCCAAATGGCACAAGAAAGTGTTCTTCTCTTATGGACTTGCTGATTGTGATTCATAGCTTTTATTAGCTCTATTTTATGCCACATATTTTAAATTCCTGATCTACTAAGCCGATCTTCTAAATCCAGCGATGGAGTCCATCTAAAAGACAATAAATCCTATTCAGTAACTTTTTAATATGTTGCTCAATTTTTTTTTTTAAAAAAAAAAAACTTTACTTATGTTTACCAAAAAGCTTTTTTTTTTTTTTTCTTCCCCTACTCTGATTCAAAAAATATGCTTAGATGCAAAACCATGTTACTTAAACACCAGACATTTTCAACAAGGAAAAAAAAAAAAAAAAACACCAGAGACATCCAAATAGGTAATAATACTCGTGCCTTGCTTTTCACTTATATGGAGGGTTGCATTGCCTTTTATCTATACAGATACCCTCCGGGTTGCCATAAGTGACTTTTGAGGATACAGCATGCCGGACACCCAACACCACGTCAACCACATCATAGGCAGACTGGATTTACCTATCATATACTTATTGTTACACTCGATGCAAAATTTTATTTTCTCACACCACAACACTTAATTACAACAAATAAGAAAACTCATAGCAAAGAGCGTTCGATCTTCGCACGAGGCCTGCACATATAAATGATTTATCACTCAGAAAAAAAATGGTTAATAAACTTCTAGTTTCAACAAATTACATGGGATTATTACTGACATTGTTTTATAAAGTTTCGATTAAAGTTGATACGGCCATTATCATGCAAATACTACTGCTGATTAGGATTACCTGGGAAGGGGAAAGGGAGGTTTGGTACCACCTAATATCTGGCTAAATTTTCTACTAAATAGAAAAGAAAAGAAAAAACAGCTTGCACATGGACATTCACCAAGCACTTAGCAATATCGGCACAGAAATGTGAATAATAAAATTCCAATTGGAGTTCAGATAATCAAGCTCTTGGTTTTGCAATGCGTTATTAAAAACAAAGTAAAATACATTTTAGAAAACCATAGATATATGTTTTACAATAAGATATCGAATTCATTGCCAAGTTGACAGTAAAGTTTATTTTGCCGAACTCGAAGCCTCACCAAACCGAGAATACTTACATGAGCTCCAACACAAGTGCAGAGGCTCCCCCACCACCATTGCAAACTCCAGCAACTCCAAATTTGCCATTTCTGTGTCTAAGAACCTGCAAATCCATGGTTGACCCAAGCTTACAGCTACATGACAGTTGAGTTGATACTCTATCATAAAGCATGTATTATACAATGTTTGGAATCATGAAAAGTTGCCAGTTTCTATTTCCTATAAAACTAGAAATACCCTGAAAGACTACCTTAATATAAAACAGATGGATAATCGAAAGCTACTGAAATCTTTAAGAAAAGATGCCAGTTGATTAAAAAAAAAAAAATCCCATATTTATTTTAAAATTGGAGAAACAACATGCCAGTCACCAACATCAATGCTGGTTCTGATAAAGCATAATAGTGAAATCAAGGTTACACAAAACACACAAACATGCATGCGCGTGCATGTGTGAGATGTGCAGATACATATGCAGAAGGAAGAATAAGAAGATCCAGACGAAGTTATATTCTAGGATACATACCCCTAACAAAGTGACCAAAATGCGTGCGCCACTGCATCCTAGAGGATGTCCCAAAGAAACAGCACCACCATGCACATTAAGCTTTTCCTGGAGACAGAACAAGGTAGGATAGTTACAAGGCTGAAATGGGAAGTACTAATCCTGCCCAGCTTGTCTACGAAGAACTCATCATAATTTAGGCAGCTGAATATGAATCTAAACTGAAGAATGCAAATGCTTCAAGGTCCCAGCAAGTTGAAGCAGTGAGGGCCTCAGTTTAGAAAAACAGTAACTTACAGCAGGCAGCCGAAGAAGCTTCTGATTTGCTAGAGCCACAACCTGCCACCATGAAAAAGCTAAAAGTTCTGCCAAAAATAATTTTACACACAGAAGGAACCAGGTGAAAGAGATAGTTCTCAACATACAGAGAAAGCTTCATTTATCTCATAATAGTCTATTTGAGAAGCCTCCAAGCCAGAATTTGAAATAGCTTTTGGTATTGCAAGAGATGGGGCTGTTGGGAATAGCTCGGGAGCCTGCATAACCAATCCCATATCAGCTTTAAGCAGAAAATAACTTGGAATTTTCTAGATATTTAATAATGCTAAACAGACACAAAATAGAGTCCAAAAGATGAGACAATGCTGTTTTGTTTTGAATAGCAAAAGTAGTCTTCCGCATAATCACTACCATAATTCACCTGACTATCAGCTGCGACATACCATACAAGTAGATTCAGTTAATTAATCGAGCAGCAGCTGACAATAAAGTGATTCACAGCTAAACATGTGCCAAGTAGTAGCATTCAGAACATAACAGCAGATTGTCAGTCTGACATAATTTATCCAAATCGAATGGCACAAACATCTAAGTTGTGGCCCTCTGTGTCTCTACAGCTTCACTGAAGCTTGGAACATTCTGAGTTTCTTTGTGCATACAACAGCTAGTCCAAACTCTGAACTTTAAATGAAAAATGGGCCAAAGAAAACAGAAGTTCTCTTGATAACCAGTCTATGTTTATTCGAAATTTTGAAGTGTCCTCCGTTTTTTCTTTTTTTGCCATGAAAAGGATTTTGCTTTTTTAGGTTAATTACCTGAGCAGCATCAGCATATCCTTTGATCTTTGCAATCACTTCCAATCCTAGTTCCCTAGCTTTCGCCCCACTCACTAACACTAAAGCAGCAGCACCATCACTGTCCACAATAACCGTATTCAGGAGAAAAAACAAAAACAAAAAAATCATACTTAAATGAAATTCATCAAGTGCTTAAACAGGTAGAAACTTGACCAATTACCAGTCAGTGATCACAGATACGATCCTGAATAATGGTGATTTACAGAGATAGTGCAAATCCAAGCCATGGGATATAAACGCATATCATGCAATGAAAAAAATTTAACTAAACACAATTAACCTGGATTGATGGTGACTAAAGGAATTTTACAGGTCATGTAAAGACTCTCTCAAACTTCCTTTGAACAGATGATGGAGCTGATAAACTCCCCAGAAAATGGTGAATGTGCTCCAGGCAGACTTAACGTTTATAATGTTTCCTGATGTCTGATATGGGTTGTGGATTGCTGTAAAGGATTTGGTACACCTTCTCAAACTCATTCTTCCATGTGAACAAGTCCTCATTGCTTCTGGGGGCCAGATTGATATATGTTCAACTGGCACCAATCACTTGTCTGTTGCAGATGCATCCTCACACCCACAACAAAAAAAAGGGTAGAACTTTTGATTCCCATCATACCCTTAGAAGATACGAGATCTCTAGCAGCTGGTTAACAATGAAAATTCAGCTCTCACCGAGGACTCAAATAAGGTCAGAGTAGCTTTTTCTTTGCTTTCTTGGTGTTCTAAGGGAGCAGTTCTACAAGCTGTCTGGGTCTACTAGACTCAGAGGGTTTTGGACAAGGAGTGGATGATGTTGATGATCGTGTGATAAATGTAACGAACAGATTGTTGGCTGCAAGAGCACCCTATACGCGAAGCTGAGTGAATCTCTCTTTCCAAGTCTAATGTCAAGGAGTAAAAGTCAACTTGTAACTGATGCTTGGGTTCCTGAAAAGATAAAATAATTTTTTATTTTTTAAGGGACAGGCAAAGGTGATGCATGATATAATGAGCGCTCAACTCAGCTATGTCGATCCATATATACTAAGGCAACTTTTATTATAATCATGAGCAATTAACCTGAGAAGGGGAATTTTGTTATGAAAGCAGCAAGGAAAAAGTCAAGGAAATCTTAGGGTGCATTTGGTTATACTTTTTGATTTTTGATTTTTAAAAAGTATTTTTTATTTTTTTGATTTTTGCTATTGAGTAAAAGCTTTTTATTTTGGTAACTACGTTGCTATAAAGCAAAAAGCAACATTTAGGGACGGCAAGTGAAGAGCTCGATGAGAGAGAAGGGTTCGGGAAGGGAAGGAGAAGTGGGTGGGGAGGTGAAGAGCTCGACGAGGGAGAAGGGTTCGGGCTCTTTACTTTTTGGTTTGGCATTTTAGATGCGGGGAAACAAAAAAAGTAAAAAAGCAAATTTTGGAAAGCAAAAAATTTTTGCTTTGCATATAAAGCAATTATTTTGATTTTTTTGATTTTTGCTTTTTGCTTTTCATGGTGTTACCAAACATTGTTTTTGATTTTTGCTTTTTAAAAATCAAAAAGCAAAAAAAGTACTTTTTTAATGGCTAACCAAACGCACCCTTAGTGGCTGCTTCTAGATTAAAAATGGCCCAAGTATTAGTAGCATATAAAATCATTGTCAGAAGGCAGATTAAATCTATTATATCTGAGGTAGTTGAGTAGTAAATTTTTAGTAAGATTACTCCTTCAAATCTATTGAAAGATATGTTAGGAATTTCATAAAATTTACAGAATTTAGCACCCAACATGAATCCTTCAATTATAAGCAATTAGACATTATCATCGAGATTTTAGCTGAAGCAATAGAATCATGTTTTTGATAATACTACAGGGATATATCGGTGCTTGCATTGAAACAGAGAACACTTCTCCTGATTAGAAGCCAGCATGGAGTCTATCCAGTCCATTACAATGAAACCTACACTTATAAGCCAATATGGAGCCAGAATGAATCCATGGTTTGTTGTTTATTGACTGAATCCCTTCTGCTACAAGTTATTACAAGACAGCATCACTGAAAAGAAAATTAGGTCAAAGAAATCTATCATTCTGCATAGCATATAATTGATTGGTTTGCAAGAAAGTTATACCACAAGCAGTCCTGCAGAGACTAATAGACACAAGAAAAGAAACTAAGGTAAATTTGATTTAATAAAAATTTAGATACATTGTATTCTTAAAGGGAAAAAATGATGGTAATGATAACAAAGATGAAACAGCCAACCTTATACTAGAAGCATTGCCAGCAGTAACAGAACCACCATTCTCCTTGAAACTAGGACGGAGCTTTCTTAATTTTACAGGATCAAACTAGTCATGCCAAAAAAAAAAAAAGCCTCCATCAATACCACAATACCAGATTTTGCAAAAAGAAAAGCAGGAAGGATGAAGATAGTGCCCATAGGTTTAGCATCCAGAATCAAAATCAACAAAAGCTTCTAAACTAATTGGCTGAACAGTAACTATACACTATGAAAACTTCCATTGGATTACGTGTTGGAGGGAAATCATGAAGCAATTTTACCATCTGTTTCCAACCTGATGTCGACCACAATATCTTAAAGTAAAAACAACACGGTGTTCTCAAAATTTGTCAAGGAGAATTTTATGATTCTGTTAATCAGGCTAGTAGAGCTGACAATTATAATCTAAATCTATACTTATATCATAACCATATGCATAAAGGGATAGATATTTGAAACCACCAATCTAATTTTAAGTTCTGTTATTTTCGTTCTCTTTTCTTATTATAAAAGAAGGGAATTAACCTTCGCTGACTGAGAAAGAGGGCATCTTTAAAGACTACCCTATCAAGATTCCTTTTTAAAAAAAATAAACACCACATATATCTAATAACTATCGATCACCATCTATACTTTGCAGAAGGGCATGTGATGTATGAAAGAGTCTACTTAAGTTTTATAAGACATTACTTTTTCAAGACTTTCATCCTTATCGACAATTATTGGTGGTTTTCCTCTACCTGCAGAAACTTCCACCTGCACAGTATGAAATCATGTGAATAAGTCAAATATGCGAAAATGGTAAGCCCCTTTCCTGCATCTACCATAAATTTTGATGTCCAACCGGAACAATTTCCCAAGAAAATGCACCGCTATGTTGAGCAGCTATTCCACGCTCATTGCTTTGAATGGCATAAGAATCCTATAGGAAGTGGAGGAAATAAATCAGTCACATTCCTTGTAAATGAGACCACAGACAGCAAGATATTATTTACAGGATATTTGCTAGTACCACATAACCAGGACCATAGGAAAAAGGATTTTAAATAACTAATAATTACAGTAAAAAGTTACGGCACAAAGATGATGCCGCTTTGTTGACAAAGTCATAAACTTTATAGCTGGGGCAACCTGTGGTCAAGGTCCAAAACCATACCACAACTAAAGTATTAATCATTGATCACATTAAAACAATTTGGAAAATGTCAAAGGAACTATTTTCAACAAAATCTCTAACACAATGTTCTAACAAATCACATGGTGTAGGGTTTGTCAGCAACATTGCACCCATTACCCTAGGACTTTAGACCAATGCCATAGTGACAAGTCAAAAGTCCATCAAAGGTAATCTAAATAACAACTTCAGCAGGAATATAAATCCAAACAATTTATACTGAGATTCTCATAAAGAAGGATAATAACATGTACGCGGCACATTTAAGATCTAGTACCACAAACCAACCATTCAAAGAAAGCCAAACCACAACCAACCAAGCCTATCCAATTTTTTCTTTTTTTCAAAAAGAAGAAGATGAAGAAGAAGAAGAAGTCTGTATGTTCTGTGCCTGTGAATACAAATGACCTGAAAAATAATATATACAAGTACCTGCTCTTCTCTTGCTATCAAATGTTGGTCGGCACATAATTCAGCACACATTCCCATGGCAAAATCATTATAGACATCCCACAGACCATCTTTAAGCATGCCATCAATAAGACTATCATTTCCAAATCGAGATCCTTTTCTGCACGAATGGAGATGTTCCAGGCAAATCAGTGACAGTATGGTGAATCCAGGAAACTTATTAAATAGAAATAAAGCAATCAAAAACTGCTTCACTCATTTTAACTATGCCCAGAAATACAAGATCAAGATAATCATCTAATTGAGAAAGAAGGTATTCTCCAGATGACAGACATATGAACTCTAACTTCTGCATGATGGCATGAGCACGAATGTCAGGACTGTTCAAGAATGTGATTTCCACACTCCTTAAAACTTAGGGCAAGGATAAAGTTACTCACACAACACATTATTGCCTTAGGATATGAAGCAGTATACAGAGGAGTGCTTAAAGTTTTTAGCAACTAATGTATGTAGTATTTCTTGTTCACAATCAACAAAAAGATGGTTATATGCCAAGGAAAGCTTCAAATATTGCAACACTGAGCTTCTATGTATTTCACTGAAGATCAGCACACCAGACAGTATATTCCTTGTTTGTTAGGGTTGAACTACACATCTATCAAATCACAAGAAGTCAAGCGCATAGATACTCAACCCTCTGATGAAGAAAGTTTGGGACATTAAAGAGTTCGTATGCAGCTTAAAATTGGTATAGGGATTTTTAATTTGTTACAAAAATTTCTGGACTTGTATACATCAGTTGAAATTTGGTAGACAATTTAAGCTATTATATACCACCTAATCAGAAATCATAAGTCGTGTAAGTGCTTTAGTTGATGTGAGATTAGGAGAGTTCATTTTAAGCGGTTATTATGAGAAAGGAATGCTACCCTGATAGTTGTCAGGTAATGAAAGTCTTGATCTTGCTGGGATGGAGTTTAGAATTGATCCCAAAAATGTTTTATCCACTTTTCCACTTTTCTCTAAGAATTATCTTACACTACTGGCAATAACTTCAAGAGTAACATTGGATGATGATTCTGGAAGTTCAGTGGTGGTTGATGGTGATATGCGTATCCTTAATTTTCTTCTTTTGCTAATCACAATCTTTTACACTAATTTGATTCCCACACCTAAAATTCCAACCTAATATAAGTTTGATTACTCATTTGCAAAGCCTAGCCACCTAGCATTAAATCTTTTTCTACTTTGTTACCTGATCAGAAGAATTGGTAAAATTTATGTGCCTCCATCTTTTCTTTGTGCATGTTGTACTCCATGGAAAAAACAGTGTTAGCTCATAGACTTCACTTGAGTACTCAATTGTGGTTTCAACTACTTTTGTATCTTCCTTCTTTTAAAAACCCAATATCAGATCATATATCAAACTTATATATAAGGAAACAATATAACTAAAGGTCTATATTTATTTTCCAAAAATTCCCAGGAAATCCAGATACACATTCTTGCTTTCATGTACCATTAATTCTTATCAGATGAATGGAAGTACAAAAAATTACATGGGAAAGCAAGAGAACAGATTGCAAACCTTGCTTCTGCTAAATATTTCGGAGCATTCGACATGCTTTCCATGCCACCAGCCACAACAACATCATTGATTCCCAACTGAATACTTTGTGATGCAAACATTGTTGCTGTGAAGAAATAATGCATACACCATGGTTAGTATCAACCACCTAAGCAGTAGCTACTAGTGATCTATATCTTCTTGATGGAGAGCTACTAGTGATCTATCAAAGAGTAATTCATACCCTTCATCCCGGATGAACACACTTTGTTGATGGTGGTGCAGACCACCGTATTTGGTATACCAGCACCCAAGGCTGCCTGCCTGGCGGGAGCCTGCCCCAGATTGGCACTCAAAACATTCCCAAAAAAGACTTCTTGAACAAGTGCTGGCTCAACATTTGCCCTTTT
Organism: Elaeis guineensis; assembly: GCF_000442705.2. Lineage (NCBI taxonomy): Eukaryota > Viridiplantae > Streptophyta > Magnoliopsida > Arecales > Arecaceae > Elaeis > Elaeis guineensis. Next base: position 19,372,554 of record NC_026005.2, on the reverse strand, counting down.
AAGAGCACCTGAACATATGAGCTGACATGTCACAAGCCACAGGAAGGAGGAAGGTAGGATGAGTAATAAAACCAACTAGATATTTTCTTACATTGAATGGCAACAGACCCTAGTTTGGTGGCTGATAAAGATGATAGGGCACCAAGAAAGCCACCCATTGGTGTACGTGCAACGCCAACAATACATACATCTGTCGATAAGAGAAAATATAGTGAAAAGTGGTCATCGATCATCCACAACATATCATGCTTGCTGGTCATATATGAATAAATGAAACCACATGATGAATCATATTTACATTACTCTTAAAATACTGCTAACTCTCCAGGCCCACATTGATCAATTAAATGGTTCTATTATATGCATTTTCCATTACATGGACAATTATATTTCACAATTTTTAGGGCAAAATAAAGCCAGCCCTCACGCATAAAAAGCGCTAGACGACTCTCGATTTGCTCGGCAAAGCACGAACCGTTATCAAACTCTGGAATGAATGATTTGATCACTGAATATTCGAATAATATTTCAAGGCTTTGAAATTACAGGTAACATTAACAACCAACTTGCTATTAGTTATGACTTTAAAAAAAAAAAAAACTAAATTGATTTGTAATAATAGCAAGGATGGAAGTATCAGGTGTACCAGCTCCATACTGGCCAGGAACTAGTACAAAAGGCCTCTATGCCCTAGTTATGGCAAACCGGGCTTAAAGGCCTCTATGTCCTTCTTTACTACTTCATCCATGCAATTTTGAAGATACATCTACCCCTCTTTCCTTTTACATGTATCAAATTAGTCTTTCATACTGATGCACACCTCGGCCTATGTGGTGCATATTCAGACCATCTAAGTCATCCTTCTCTCAATTTATACTTAATTGGTGCTACCTCCATCTTTTTTACTGATGATTTTATTTCTTATTCTATTTTTTCTTATATTACTACACATCTATCTCAACATTTTCATTTTGGCCACACTCATCTTGTGTATGATTTGTTTTTTAATTGTCTAACTTTCTGTACTATTAAGCATAGCTGGTCATACAGCTGTCCTACAAATTTTTTCCTTCAACTTAGCAGATATCCTCTGATCAGATAATAACTTAATTGCACTTCCTCATTATATCCAACTTGATTTAATCTTGTGGACAACATTCTCTTCAACCTTCCCTTTCTTATGAATTGTTGATCTTAGATACCAAAAATGATCAATCCTGGAAATTTCATTATCGTCAAATTTTACTCCATCCCTATTTCAAATTTTACTAAAACTGCATTCCATATATTCCATCTCAGTCTTAACCAAAAACTTTAGATTCTAACGTGCTCCCAAAGACATCCTATGAATATGAATCCCAAGAAAAATAATTTTAAAAATATAGAAGAAATAATTTTTAAAACTAGTTTCCATGAAAAACAACATTAACTAGTTCACTATGTCTTGTGAGGGTGTAATGAAGTATTTGATCTCATGTTTCTGTTGGCAGCTTCTAGTATAATTAAAAACTCTAATTAGGCAAATTATAAAAAAGTTGAAGAGGGGTGAGAATGCAAGAGGTGAACAGCAATTGACTTTAAGAGAAAAGCAATGTTACAGGGACAAAAGTATAAAACACAAGCTTAAAAAAGGTAATATAACAAGTTCAAATAATAAAGGCAATATTGAATTTCAATAGAATCTAGTGATATGGAGGGCAATTGAAACTTTAACATCCATCAACATTTGAACAACATCCAATGTTCATACTCGGTAGAAGGCACTAAGTTGTTGGCAAGTTACCAATGAGCTAAGGGAACTCAACAATCTGCATTGACCAATGGAAGGGCTAATACTTGGCTAGTCACGTGTTTCATGATTCTAGTATCAAAATGTTTAAATATAAGCAGTGATTTATGTGAAAGAGACAAAAATTACATCTCAAGAGGAGAAAAGATATGAGAGAAGATATTTCATTGTACCATGAAATGGGAGGATAGATGAAAAATACCAATTGACTCATTTATGTAAAAGTGCAATGTCAAGATTTATGGGTCGATCCCCTCACGATTGGCCCACCATCCATTGTGGAACCCCCTCCTCCGGCCCCTTCGCCTCCTTCATCCAGCTCTCTCTCTCTCTCTCTCTCACACACACACACACACACACATGTACACACACACATTCCCACTCCCCGTTGTTCCCCAACTATCTCATTGTTCCCTGACTATGGCTACCGAACCTGGGAGACCCAGCTATGGATCAATCCATGCCTCCAGGTGAGCCACCCTCTCTCTCCCTCTCTCCATCTTCCTCTCCTCCCCACTCCCTCTCTCTCCATCTTCCTCTCCTCCCCTCTCCCTCCCCTCTCCCTACCCCTCACTCTCCTTCTTCCTCTCTGTCTCCATGTGTCAGTATGTCCTGTAACGGCACAGTACAAATCTGCACCATGCCGAACCAATCACTGGCTGGTTTGCCTCCCAGTATTGATTTGATGAACCTTGGTTCAAAGTTATGATCTTCTCATCTTTGTTGTTTATTGGCCACTTGTTCTCTAAGAAATGAAACCCATCAACATTGATGAGCACAAGGCACTAGCAGGTTCTACAAGAGGATATTGATATTTGCACTTGCAGTGTCACTCTACCAAGTGATCGTATCATGTCTCTTCATATTGGTGCAATAAGAGTTACACGAGGCAGAAAAAGAGAATAACTACATTCAGATAAATACATGCTGGCATCGCTATTGAGACAAATAGTAGACATTTTTCATAGAAAGCTGTCTACATTTGCTTGGTAGTAACACCAAACACAAGAGAATACACCATGATCTAATAAATCTATAACATGGTTTACAGAGAATATTACAACAACAAATGAGAATGTTATATTAAGCAAAAGCATAGAAATAATTATTGCCTGCAAGTCAGGCTTTTCTCATCTATTTCAGATTACAAACACTCCACAGTGGTATTCCTTTCTTTCAAGGGCTAAATTCTTAGTAACACATGGCAGAAAAATACATGGATATGTATTGGAATATTATCCTGGATGACTGAGACATACAATAATAAACATGGACTATCTTAAACAATTAATCTGATTTGGAAATTAAGTAATGTATATACCTCTGGGCTTTAAGTCGTCATAAACCCCAGATGGTGCCATAAATGGATCCAATGTACGTGAGTACCTCCTAGTGCAAACGATGAAGGAAAAGAAAATGGCAACTGTTATTCAGGTAAAATCACATTACAGATAAATTTCCTTATAGATGTACAATTAGCAAAAGTTCAGGTTATTCTTCTCACTGAATTTGCAGTAAAAAGCATGAAACTGGTCCCATGTATCACATGAACAAAGAACCAACAAATGTCCATACTTTCTTAAACACATCATTTATGCACAAAAAATAACGGTAACAGTTATCATCCTTTTTCTCCATGATGCTTGTAAATCCATTTAATCATGGCATTTATAGATCATGAACAAAAATTTTCTTGCAGAAGAAAATCTAGATAATCATTGTAAGAACAATAGAACAAAACTAAGAAAGGAGGCGAGTAAAGATGCAATTTTCAATGAAAAACAACACATCATTTTCTCCCAAAAAGAGATAAAAGCAAATGATGCTTGTCAAATAAATCTGATGCCCAAAGTTACACCTCAAGCCAAAGGACTGAAAGCTATCATCCAATAGAGAAGCCGGAAGCTCGAGCTTTTAAGTGAGATCATCACAAAGGCAAACCAGATAGCCTTCATACATGCATAAACTCTCAAATATGACAAACTATGGGAAGATAAAGAGATTCAGGACATAAGAGAAACCACGATTGAGCGTAGAAAGAAATTTAGAAAAATGTATCCATAACAAGCAAGACCGACAAGAATCACAGATCACAATAGCCTGGTGTTGATCGAAAAGAGCCGCACCTCCTGCCGACTGATGAACAAGAAACCTACCGCTCTTGCAAAGATCACTAATGACGCAGGCAAGACGGAAAAGACTGAGAGAACTTTCCAGAAAAATACAGCAATGAAACAGATCCGATCTAGGCTTCAAAAAATTGTGTAAAGATCGAATCTTGAAATTTAATTACTAGGGTTTCGAGGTAGCGAAGATTGGGAGCTCTCACCTTGGTTCCGTCCGCAGTTCCTCAGTGTCGTGTGGAGAAAGGGAAGAGCTACACGCCAGAGAGGAAAATATAAATATAAATAAGGTGATAGATCTAAATTACACGCTGCGGTGTCACGCTCGGGCCGGGGTTGTATCTTTCGCGCGAAAGAATGATTGACCTTCTTTCGCGATGTTCACCGTTGGATCGGCAATATCCTATTTGGCAATGCTTTGAGAGCTGTGCGAGGCATGATCCAACGGTCGATGTCGTGAGAAAAAGGTCGACTATTCATTCTTTCGCGCGAAAGATACAACCCGAAAGCCATCACGCTCATGCACACCGATGGGTATATATGGAAATACGACCGCCATCTGCCGACCATCGGATCTTGATCGAGTGATAAGGAATTGAGGGCATACATAGGTATCTCAGGTTGGTGTGTACGGATAAGTGCATAAATTTTCTATGCGAAGTAATTCCGCACAGACGGTCGTACGCTTTTGTAGTGTTGAAACTTTGAGAAACGAACCGAAACACATTGGAGGCAAGTCAGTTGCGTTTGATATTTTTATGCAGGTTGAAAAGCCCAAATCCCCAACTCCCAAGTTTTGTTACCAAAACACCACCCTCCTATAAGATTCTTGTTAATATCTAAATTTTAGTGTAGGTAGTTCTTTATAAGCCTTAACAGCACTTAATTTTGTTTGATACTGAAAAACATATCTCGTACATGACCTACAACAATCGAATAAGAAATCGAACCTAGGATAATTTACAATTGTCCGTAACTTGTATAAAAATTCATATGGTTAGTGCCAAATTTGTCAGCTTCCTTTTTTTTTGTGGTGGGGGGGGCCTCCCTTGGAAAAACATGTCATGTGGCAATCTGATGTTATGATTTGGTATGTTTTGCTTTTTGTTCTGGAATTTCAAATGGAAGGCAGAGTTGTTATCTACACTCAAAATTGATATTATGAGTATAATAATCATTACGGTGATGAGGATAATCACCACCACCACCATCAATATCATTGTTGTCATCGTCATTAAGGATTTAATGGAATAAAATAGCTTATGTCGGGAAACTCTTTGATCCATCAACTTTGTTATCCTCTCGTGGTGCTCAGACCAACGAATTGATCCACACAGTTGCATTCGCCGATGGCCTTCAAATAAACTGGCAAGTGCAATTATGATGCACGCGATTTCGTGCCAACATATGGTCCCTCCATGAGGTCACTAGATAGATCCGTTCGGGACTCTCCAAAGCTCCACCAACAGATTATGTTGTCCGTTTCTTATCTCTGATCGATTCCCTTGCCGATGCCTGGATTGGCATCATCGATTCAACAAAATCCGTTTATCGTTTACCAAAATGTTGTAAGGGATTTTGTGGAGGATTCAGGATGTCAATCGGTTGTGTTGATACAGTTAACTGATTTATAGCCACATAGCAATATCAAGAAGAATGATCAGAAAATCGTATCAACTTATGGATCAAACTAGTAAAATATTGATCTGATTTGACTCTTGGACCGAATTTGTGTTGATCTAAATTGATCTGGATTGAGTTTCAACAGAGTATTGAGAATTGCCCAACCTTTATCTGATTGCCATAAGGGACATCGGTCAAATACCGTTCTAATCCTAAAGAAAGATGGTTATTCTATAACTATATTATAATTATCGTCCAACTGTACAACAACTATCTTCTAACTATACTATAGCTAATACCATATGGATGAACAACCTACGATCTCCATATAGCTAGTCATTCTATTATAACAAACTAATAGTCTAACAAATTCTTAATGGGATAACAAATTTTTTTGACGGCCTAATGGCCCGAGCAAATCTCCTCTATATAAAGAGAGGCAAGGTACCTTCCAGAAAGAGAAGGATAACTCACAGAGCTCAAACTCTACTGAACTCTTTCCAATTCTTCCACTAAAGAGAATTTGACTTCTCTCCACTCAAAATTATTTTTCTTGCCTTTCAATTCTCTATTTTCTACTATCTATTCTCAAGACCTTAAGTGACTTAAGCATCGAAGGGTTCTAAACCAGAGAGTACCCCAAAGTTTTAGGACTTCGTTTGTAAGATTCTTTGTGGTCTTCACCAACTCGACCCTTAGCGGCTTTCCAACTCGATTCTTGGCCGACCTCGTTGTTTTTCCTTCGGAGTCTTGCAGCAATAGAAATAGTGCTAGAGGAAGGGCATCTTGCCCAAAAGATTTCATGAAAATAGTGAACAAGAAGGCACAGAATCATCCTTTACTCATGCCATCCTCTCTCGGAGATGCACCAAAAAATACTCAACATTTGATTGCAGTTGATCCGCAATAATTTAGCTTTCTAGTTTAGCAAATCCAAACTCTCACTATTGCGGTACAATAGCTCCAGCATATTACAGAGCAGCAGTAAGGAGTAGTCTCTCAAAAAGCCTTGTCTCAGCATAGTCAACGGCTAAATTACCAAGATTTTCATCATGATCATTTTCTTGATCGCATCGATCATTCTTATGAAGCAGAATCTACTCCGCATAATAGAAAACTATATTGGGAAGAGAATCTTGAACATAAGATTCAAAATCTTGAAAAAAAATTGATGAAAGTACAACTTGGGGATCACTCTCAGAGGGGGAGGGATTTCAACCTGTGATCCTCTTTTTCTCAAAAAATTTTGAATGAACCAGTTCCTTTTCGATTCAAGATGCCAACGGTGGAGTCATTTGATGGTTCTACTGATCCTCTGGATCATCTTGAAGGCTTCAGAGTTGTTATAAGGCTATAAGGGATGTCTGATGTCCTGCTTTATGTTGCCTTCCCTATCGCTCTCAAAAAATCAGTGAGAACCTGATTTTCTGGACTTCAATCAAGATCCATTTCTTCCTTCGAATAGTTGGTAAAGCTGTTTAATACTTATTTTAGTAATAATCGGACTCATTTAAAGAATACTAATAACATTTTTACTATTAAACAATAGAAAGGTAAATCTCTTTAAGAATATGCGGCATACTTTAATGCCGCCATAATAAAAGTGAAGAATTTCAATGACTCCATTGTAGTAGCTGCTTTGAAATAAGGACTCTGAAGCAATCGTCTAATCTTCTCTTTTAGCAAGAATTATCTAGACACCTATGAGCAAATACTAGTTTGGATCCGAAAACATGCTCAAGCTGAGGAAGAAGAAAATATACTCCAACAAGTGAAAAAAAAAAAGAATGAAAAAAAAAATCCGCAGAAGAGGACCATAGAGATCGATCAGAGAGCAATTCCAAGGTCAAAAAGTCCACCTCAGCATTTTGACACCTACACCCATTTATTTGCTCCTCGCGCCTAGATACTAATGAAAATCGAAGATCAGAGATATCTTCATCACCCAACCCTTTGAAAGGTCCACCGATGAAAAGAGATAAAAAAAAGTACTATCGCTACCACAGAGATCATGACCATAATACTAAAGAATGTCGGCAGTTTAATGATGAAATTAAAATTTTGATTCATCGAGGTCATCTTGACAAATATGTCCGAGATCGGGTGATCCAAGTTGCAGAACAATGCCAAAAACCCAACAACGATGCTGACCTCGATCGACCTATTGTTGGGGTCATTAATATGATCTCAGGTCTTGATGGAGATTGGGAGGTAGGTGATGATCCTTCCCCGAAAAGATGGCACATCAATAATGTCATTTTATTTTTTGATGCTGATGTTCAAGGAGTCCAAACTCTTTACAATAATGTTGTTGTTGTCTCTATGACAATAGTAAAATATGATGTAAAAAGAATATTAGTAGATAATGAAAGTTCTGCTGACGTATTATTTTATGATGCATTTCAAAAAATAAATATACCAGATCAGTTAAAACAAGTCGATACACCACTAATCAGATTTTCCAAAGATCCAGTAGTTGTTGAAGGAGAAATTACTTTGCTTGTCACCACAAAAAGAGAACCGCATCAATCAACTATGTATCTTATCTTTCTGATTATCAAAATACCATTGGCTTATAATGCTATTCTTGATCGATCTGGACTCAATGCCCTCAAAGCAGTGATCTCCACTTATCATTTATTAGTCCAATTTTCAACAAAAGATGGAGTCAGAGAAATGCAAGGAGATCAAATGCTTGCCAAGCATTGCCTTCTGATAGCTACAAGAATGAAAAAATCAGTAGAAGTCTTACCAATTGAAGTATCTGATCAGAAGGATAATATTGAGATCAGTAAAAATCTAGGAGAACCAAATGAACAACTTATTATTGTTTCTTTAGGTGAAGATCTAAAGAAAACTATGCAGATCGAATCTCAGTTAAAGTCCAATTTAAAAGAAAAATTGATATTTTTTCTTCAGACAAATGCCCATATCTTCATCCGAACAGCTTCCAACATATTGAAAATTTCTATCGATGTCATTGTACATAAGCTAAATATTGATCCAAAATATAAGCCAGTACGGCAAACAAAAATGTGTTTTGCTCCAGAAAAATAAAAGGTCATAAATGAAGAAGTCGACAAGCTTTTGAAAGCTAGTGTCATCAGAGAAGCTCAATATCTAAGTTGGATTGCTAATATTATTATGATCAAAAAAGCGAATGATAAATGAAGAATCTGTATCGATTATATGGACTTGAACAAGACTTATCTCAAGGATAGCTTCTCTCTTTCAAGAATTGATCATCTGGTTGACGCCACTTCAGGACACAAATTGCTAAGCTTCATGGATATTTTTTTTAACTATAATCAGATTAGAATGGTGTCTGAAGATGAAGAAAATACAGTCTTTGCCACTGAAAGAGGTTTGTATTGTTATAAAATAATATCTTTTGATCTCAAAAATGCAGGTGCTACATATCAATGCCTGATCAACAAAATCTTCAAACAATAAATATATCATAATATGAAGATTTATGTTGATCATATGTCGGTAAAAAGTACTAAAGTAGATTGGCATATTACCGATCTAGAAGAGATCTTTGGAGAACTCCATAAATATCCAATAAAGCTCAATCCCAATAAGTATGTTTTTAGAGTTACATTGAAAAAATTCTTAGATTTTTGATGACTCAAAGAGGAATGAAGCTAATCCTGAGAAGATCCGAGCCTTACTTGAAATGAAGCATCCAAGTACTATAAAGGAGGTACAATGGCTTACCGTACAGATTGCATCGCTCAGCCGATTCATCTCCAGCTGGCTGAGAAATGTCTCCCTTTATATAAAATCCTGAGATAAATCAAAGACTTTAATTGATTAGAAGAGTGCCGAACTATCTTCGACGATCTCAAAAAGTATTTTGAATCACCTCCATTATTATCAAAGCCAACTGAAGGTGAGGAGTTATTTATATATTTATCTATCTCACCTAACATTGTTAGCTCAGTTTTAGTCCAAGATGATACAGAAATACAGAGGTCAATTTATTATACTAGTAAATTACTACGGAATGCTAAAATCCGATATACTAGAACAGAGAAAATGATATATGCACTTATTACATCGACTCGACAACTTCATCCTTATTTCTAAATTCATACCATTATCATCTTAACTCATCAATCTCTGAAGTCGGTCCTATAATGATTTGACACGTCAGGTCGAATAATCAAATGGGCTATTAAACTTAGTGAATTTGATATTCATTATCGATCTCGATCTTCATTAAAAGATCAAGTCTTAACCAATTTTATTATGGAATATTCCATCCCTGACAAGGAGCTGATCTCGAAAAGCTTAGAGGAGGTTGTTAGAGATTCTAATTGAATATTACATATCGATGGAGCCTCAAATTCAAAAGAAAGTAGAGCTAGCTTAATTATTGCAAGTCCAAAGGGTATTATTACCGAACATACTTTGAGATTCAACTTCAGCACCTCTAATAGTAGGGCAGAATATAAAGCGCTCATTGTTGGACTCAAAATGGCAAAAAAACTTGGAGTCAAAAGACTTAAAGTCTTCATCGATTCTCAACTTGTCATCGAATAGGTACGAGATCAATTTGAAGCTAAAAATCTTATGATGTCTCAATATTTGCAGAATATAAAAGAATTATCTAAAAGCTTCAAAGATTTGGAGATCATATAAATTTTGAGATCGAAAAATATCTGAGCTGATGCTCTTTCATATTTAGCTATATTGGGATTTTCCAAACTGAATCAAAAGGTTCTCATTGATGTCCTTCAAAAGCCTACTATAGAAGCCTTATCGATTGCTCAAATTAATCATGAGCTAAGTTAGATTGATCTACTACTGGATTATATTACTACGAGAATCCTACCAGCTAATCCTATTGAAGCTAGGAGGATCAAAAGACAAGCTTCTTGATATGTTATTCATGATAACTGATTATATATGAGGTTATATTCATTTCCATTACTTCAATGCTTATGACCATCAAAAGCTGATTAAGCTCTTCGAGAAGTCCATGAAGGAATTTATAGTAACCACTTGGGGTGTAGGTCATTAGCTTATAAAATTAGTTGACAGGATTATTATTGGCCAACTATTCAAAAAGATGTGACTGACCTCATCAATAAGTGTGATTGGTGCTAAAGGTATACTAATATTCAACATCAGCTTACAACCAAACTCGTTTCCATCATGGCACCTTAGCTTTTTGCTATATGGAAATGGATATCTTTAGACTTTTCATAATGACGACAGAACAAAAAAAATTTTTGATTGTAGCTATTGATTATTTCACCAAATAGATGAAAGTTGAACCTCTAACACAAATCACCAAGAAAAAGATGTAAAACTTTATCGAAAGTCAATTATCTATCATTTTGATTTACCCTGGATCATTATCACTAACAATGAATGATATTTAATAATCAAAAATTTAAAAAATTCTATTTTGAGCTTCATGTGGATCATAGGCTCACATCAGTGCGACATCCATAATCAAATGGAGATGCCAAGATTACCAATCGAACTATTCTTTAGAGTTTAAAGACAAGACTCACTGAAGCAAAAAGACTCTGGATGGATGAGCTTTATAGTGCTCTCTGCACCTACTGAACTACACCTCAGAGACAACTATGAAAATGCCTTTCAAACTTACTTTCAAAATAAAAATAGTAATACCAATGAAAATCGGTCTTTTGACGATTAGAATAAAAAAAATTTATAAGAAAAATAACTCAGATCGGTTAAGGATTGATATAGATTTACTTGATAAAATCAGAGAAAGAGCTCGAATTGACATGGCAACTAACAAATAGAAAGTGGCTAGATATTATAATGCACGGGTAATGCTAATACTATTTCATAAGGGAGATCATGTCCTCCACCGACCTAAAATCTCAAAACCATCGAAACAAAAAAAGCTTGCTCCTAATTGGAAAGGACCTTACTGAATTATCTAAATAATTCATCCAGAAGCATACTGAATTGAAAATCTAGATGGCTTAATTATTCTTTAAACTTGAAATGCTGAAAATCTCAAGACGTACTATCAATGAGGCTCTCAATAAAGTGCTCAATTTTTATCCCAATGAAGATGGATTTTATATCAAAGTATTATAAAGAATTTTTTTATCCAAATTAGATCAATAAAAATTGATCAAATAAGGATAAGTGAATAAAAATGTCCAAACCAGATCAGTAACAAATCGATCAAATGAGGACAATCTATCCAAACAAGGCCACGATGTCCGACCAAACAAGGATAGAAGCAAAGATTTTATCCAAATGAGGTCATGATTTCTGACCAAACGAGGATGAAATATGTCCAAATGAGGATATGAAGTACAGTCAAATGAGGATAAGAAAAAAATTAAGTTTGTCTAAACGAGATCGAGAAAAGCCAAACTCCGACTACAAAAATTGCTACCAAACAAGGACAACTCAATGTGAGACACTCAATCTCCAGATTGGACCTCACAAATAGTTTAAGTGAGACACCTAATCTTCGGGTTGGACCTCACAGATGATTTAACGAAAGACATCCGATCTCTAGATTGGACTTCGTAAATATTTACTAAAAAAAACTTTTCAAGTTCAATTCTACAAAGATCCAACATGAAATATTTGATCTCTAGAATGGACTTCAAACCAAAGAGAATTATGACCCAGGTCATAGTCTAAAATAATATGTCCTCAAAAGGGAAAGCACCATGGATTGAGATTCTATATACAAAAGAATCGATCTACCGTTCCCAATTCTAGAGGTAAGTCTTCAACCTTTATTATGAATGTTTCAATTATTAAGATTGATTTCTTCCAATCAACCGATCTAATTATTAAAGATCGGATTCTATCAATGACTTAAGTTTGTTATGGCATGTCTGCTCTGTGGTTGATCCGATTGAGGTCAAGTAATATTCAAAATTATCTTTATGATTCATGTGGTCGAGGTCAAGTAATTGACTATTATGAATAACTTGAGTTTCTTAAGATTTCAAGTTATAAACACTCAGATCGGGTTAAGTAGGATCGAAAACATCCAATGTGAAAAATAAAAAATACATATTTGAAGAGAAGTATTCTTTCCATTGATGTAAGAAGTATTTACGAAAGCCCACATCGGACTAATACAAAAATTCAAAAAGAGAGAAAATTATAATATCGGGCCTTAGCCTGAGGATCCTCAGATTTAGAAATAGAAGATGAGAACAGATCCTTATCAGCTATTAGAGATTCCACTGAAATAACTTTAATAGTCGGGATCTTGGAAGGAGTTGTTAGGATCTCAATAGAAGGAGCTGGGACATTGATAGGAGAGACTTCAGTCTGAGATCGAGGAGCCACTTCCACAATTGGTCGGGGCACCTCCGCAGCCAACATAGCATCAAACATCGGTTGAGCATCAACATCACTCACTTGTTCAGAAGTAACTTTCGTTGCTATTGCGATAGTCGCCTTAGCAATCACTTTACTCAAATCCAAATCAAAAAAAAGTTTCATGATCAGATTTCTGTAGCTCAGGAAGCCGAAGTCAAATACCCTTCATATTGGAAAGCATCTGAAACCTTGAAGTCTTCAATGGTTTTTAAAGTCTACTCTTTCTCCCTCTCGAGTTGTCGTTGATATAAGAGGAAGGCCATGTCACGGTTCTCGACTATTGATTCAGCCTCCTTTAACTTGGCCTCAAGCCCAAAAATCTTCTCTACCTCCTTTTGCAACTTATCTTCCTACTCATTTATTTTACGCTGGTTGTCCAGAAGCTGCTGATTCTTCTCATTTATTGATTCATTTTTTCTTGGAATTGCTTTTTCAGTCCCTCTGTGGTCTTAGCCTCCTTCATAGCCTTCTCATCGGCTGTCTTCTTGGCCTCCTCAGTTGTCTTCTTAGCTTCTTGCTCAGCTTTAAGTCCTTCCTCCAAGGACTTTTTATTTTCATGCAGTCAGATTAGATTTTCATTTATCAATTTAAGATCTAGTGCTACCCATGAAATGAAAACAAGATCAGTAAGAAACCAATGTGAAAAAAAGTAAAAAAAAGAAAAGACAAGTTCAAAAAACTTACATCAAGTAGGCCACTATAACTATGGTTCACTACATCTTCTATTGAATAGTCCCACCTTCGTGCATCCAGATCTTTTTGAGATAGGATTGCTGCGAGTATATCTCGATCAAGTCTTGGTATTTCCAACAAAGACACTTGAGAGAGATCGATTCTCTCAACCAAGAAGGAGAAAATGAAAATTTCTGTAGGCTGCTTTTGTTGTCTTACAGATCGAACTGGCCTTGCTGATGTCGGAGGTGGCGCTGGAGAAGAGCTCGACCTTTAGCTTGTATTCGCCTCTTTGTTAAGTGGACGACCCATCTCGATGCTGGACCGATGTTGGATCCTTAACATCAATTGTGGTGGTACTATGAAAATTGGGACAGGATTGATGGTTGGAGATGAAGCTGGAGCAGGTGAAGATCGGGAATCTACCAATTTGAAGTCTGCTAATCTAAAGCTTTTTGTAATCTTCTTGCTCCTTTTGGTAGCAGGTTGGCTACTCGAATCTTGCTTCCTCTTCTTCACCTCTGCTAGCTTTTTGAGATTGAATTTTATGATTGTTGCAATAAAAGAGAAAACTCTATTAAAAAAAAAGAGAAAGAGGAATGAAATGAATGAATTAACATCAGACTCATCCTGAAAAAAGATTTGACTGATGCCAGCATCAAAAAGGGACTGATTGTTCACTAGCTGGCTTAGCTTAGTTGGATACCTTCATACCCAGTAGCTTTGTAAAAGCCTCCTCATCCCCAGGTAAAACTTCATTTTTGGAGTTCTATTTGGTTTCAGGCTTATGCTAGTTACAACTGAAATCCCAAGGGACACTTGAAGAAGCAAAAAAGAAATGGTTCTTCCAATTATGGATGGAAGAGGAAAGACTATGATTGAATTTATCTTTAGGCCAAGATGAGAAATACCATCAGTCTTTTTCATATGGATATTTTTTCAAAACAAATAATATTCTGAAAAAAAAAATCCTACATTCTATAGCAGTAAATTGATAGCAAATAATAAAAATGATGATCATCCTAATGATGTTAGGAGTTACTTAGACTGGATGAAGCCTATAGAAGTCTAAAACATTGCCGAAGAAAGTATGTAAGAGAAATCAAAGTCTAGATCTAAGTGCCTCATCATAAAATGTAACACAATTCTCTGGAGGTTCAGCAACCCTATCATCTTGATCTGGAGCTATCAATTGAAATTCTTCAGAAATCAAATAATTATCTCTAAGTTCCTAAAGATCGAGATTGATCAGGAAGGATTGTTCAGTACTAAAATCAAAATAATCCAAGAACCCCCTTATAGGAGACTCCAGATCCTCCCGACCTGAAGTACTGACCTTGACTGTCATCCAAGGTGGAGTTTCCACTTCAAACTCAAGCTAAGGCTGGATTGATCGAGGTATTCAGTCATCCTGACTTACCTCACTATTGTCAGAAGATATCTTTTGAAGAAAAGAAGGAAAAAGTGGGGCAAAACAAAAAGGGTAAGGTGAACAAAAAGAGAGAAGGAGAAAATTATCGAGAGAGGGAAAGTAAAAGACAAATGAAAGCTAAAACTCTAAAACCGCACGAGAAGAAGACCAAGGACAAAGAAATCTACCTAATGGATGGGAAAAAAATTTTGAGGAAGATTTTGAGAACTTTTTTTTGGCTCCGATGGTTTCTTTTCTGACTCCGGTGATGCCAAGAACCTCTTCTCTAGCTTTGATGATGTTGAGAAAGCTCTGAAAAGATTTTGGTTGGGCTTCTGCACCAAAAAAATAGAAAAGTAATTTTTTTAAGCAGAGTATAGGTCTATTTATAGAACTTATTAATGGTTCAGATCAATCCGATCTAACCATCAGATCAATGTCACTTGGCAGTAATCCAGTAATTCTGAGAAGAGACCGTTTGACGCATCTTTTTCTGATTAAGACATGCAGACTTAATCTACGTGACAGTTGAAATAGCCAATAGCAGGATGACATGTGACAAGCAGAAAATCAGCCCATATCAGCGTGACCTCCTAGGTAATAATGAGTTTTCGATTCTCTAGACCTTCATGATCACTGAAGGATCTGATGAGATATTCTAAAAAAGCAACACACCTCTTCGAATAATTAAAAAATTGATACTGTCAACTGCCATGTGGCGCATTTATTATTGGCAGTAGAAATCAGATAAGATCTTTTTGACATACTTTCCACAGTCGATGTAAAAGACTGTACTTCGGATCTAAAAAGTGGAGAGCATATATTGGTACAGTTAACTGACCTATGGCCACATGGCAATATCATAAAGAATCATCTGAAAATCATATCGACTTCTGGATTAAGTCGGTAAAATATCGATCTGATTTGACTCTTGGACCGAATTTGTGCTAATCTGAATTGATCTAGATTGGGTCTCAATAGAGTATTGCGAATAGCTCGACTTTTACCCAATCTGCCACAAGGGACATCGGTCAGATGCCGATCCGATCCTGAAGAAAGACGATTATTCTATAACTTCGTTACAGCTATTGCCCAACTCTACAACAACTATCTTCTAACTATACTATAGCTAATCACCACGGAGACGAACAGTCCATGATCTCCATATAGCTGATCATTCTGTTATAATAAATTAATGGTCTAACAAATTTTTCTAATGGCCTAATAGCCCAAGCAAGCCCCATCTATATAAAGAGGGGCAGGGTACCCTCCAAAAGGAGAATGATAACTCACAGAGTTCAGACTCTGCTAAATTCTTTTCGATTTTTCTACTGAAGAAAATCTGACTTCTCTCTACTCAAAATTATTTTTTTTGCTTTCTAATTCTCTATTTTTAACTATCTATTCTCAAGATTCCGACTAACTTAAGCATCGGAAGGTCCTAAATCGGAAGGTACCCCATGATTTTAGGACTCTTTTGCAGGATTCTCTGTGGTCTTTACCAACTCGACCCTTAGCGGCTCTCCAGCTTAGTTCTTGACCGACCTCGCTATTCTTTCTTCGGAGCCTTACAGCAACAAGTTGGATTTAATTCCGTTATAGATATGCAAAACTTTTAATAGATCTCGGATGATGACTTAGCCCAAAACAACCAAAAAAAATCCTAGGATGTTTTTTTTTTTTTTTGATAAGATAACCCAGCATGTTAGTATCTTTGCAAGGGATAGTACCTGAGATAAATATTCAAATCTCTCAAATATACATATAGATGGCAGTAATTTAGGGATCGAGACACTAGGGTCATGTTTGATCGGAAGGATTGGAATGTAGAATGGGAATAGGAATGAGTAACTGTCACGCTCCAAACCCAACATCCAGGTCGGATACGTGATGGCCGCACACTCCTTAGAGCAAGCCCTAAAGAATATGTAAGGCCAAAATAAATTATTACAATCTTAACATCCATAACAATTAATTTCAATAATAATTTGTAAAACCTTGCATAATTATAAATTAATTTTTTTCAATCCTCTGATCAGGTACTATGACACTCTATCTATCCATCTGCTCACCCATAAATCTAAGCCATAGCCAATCATGAACATCCTGTAACTTTGAGAAGAAAAAGAAAGATGAAGAGGTGTGAGCTTTACAGCCCAGTAAGAATTTTCATATCACACTGATATAGTAATATAGTCTGAAAATAAGGATAAGCAATAAAATATAAAATTTCATGTTCAATGTCCAGAATAATACAAATATCCATAAATTTTCTGTCTTGTAAAAATAGATGCATGATCATATGTTAACAGGTGAAACACTTTTATTCAACAATTATTTCATGTCTTATCTTTCATTTCTCTTTTCATAATCACATGATTTTTAATATTTTCTTTCTGGCTCTGGACTATCCAAGTCTATACCTCAGTCATCATCCGAATCGAATCCACTTAAAAAATCTTTCAAGACTGTCCCAGGATGAGCTCCTGGCCAGCTGTCCCACATACGAAAGTCCATGAGAGGCTGTCCCAGGCATAAGCTCCTAGCAGGCTGTCCCAAGCATGAGCTCCTGGCCGATTGATCCACCTGTAAGCTAGTGGGGACTGTCCCAGGCATAAGCTCCTGGCGGGCTGTTCCATATGACAAGACTAGTTTATACCATATATCTCTTTTTTTTCATTTAATCATTATGTGTTGATTTCATCAAATCAATTCCGACTTGCATTATGATCAATTCAGATATGTCATATCCATATAATCATGCCATCAATCTTTGATACATATATATATTGACATAACATACTCATACTCAAAATCAAATAACAGTATCTCAGGTATAATAAATTCATCGATCTCAAATTCGATTATGCAAAACCAATAATGCAAGACCAACAGTAAAATAGCATATTTATAATGGTGATCATGTACAGGGATTCTTACCTTTATCGGTGACTGATCCAAGCACAGAAATCAATGTTCTTCTTTGATTTATGAATTTTTCTAACAAAATATTACACTCGATATCATATGCAGACAATCATCTCTTCATGATTTTGATCAATATAAAAATTACATATAGAGAAATTACCGATAATCGATCCTAATAACACAAATCGAGGATCTCTCTTAGGATTAATCAAAATTAAGATTTATCTAAGTATATGGATTCTCCACTGATCCATAAGACTTCTAGAGAGAGAAAATCCATGAAGAGAGAAAAAATTTTAGAGAGAGAAAGTAGAGAGAGAAAGTGAAGAGAGAATCTTCGTATCCTTTCGATGAGGCAATCATGGTCAAGATCATCAGAGATCCTATCAGGGTGACTTATTATGAATCAAATGTTATAAATTTCGAATAGGATCGGACTGGGATCAGATCTACCGCATGAATTTCGGAGCAATCTCAATTCATCATATTTTTATTTCAAATTTATCCTAGGGTCTGTGATACAATCAGAGAGAGAGTAGAAAGACCTTAGAGAGATAAAATCCATAAAGAGAGAGAAAAAGGTCTAGAGAGAGAATCTAGAGAGAGAAGGTAGAGAGAAGAAGTCCAATTCTAGAGAGAGAAGAACTTAAGAGAAAGAGATGAGAGAAACTTTCTCTCACATGTATTTTTATTATTTTTTTTTTTTCTTTTTCCTTTTTCTTTTCTTTTTTCTTTTTCCTTTTTCTTTTCTTTTCACGGGAGCAGAGGACCTGTGTGGTTCTCTTCTTCACGGAACAGGGGAGGTCCTTCCTCCCCCTTGTTCCCGAACTAAGGGCCTCCCCCCCAATTGACCACCACTCCGATCGGTGGAGCAGTCCCCGACGACGTCGAGAGATCGGGTTTGGTGACCGATGACGGCAACCAGTGACGGAAAGAAGAAAAAAAAAACAAGATAACATGGAGAAAACAGGGGATCTTCTTTGGAATTTATTTCCAGCAAAATCGATAGCCGATGGTGAGGTCTGGGGTTGTGAGAAGATGAGCAAGAGAGAGAAAAGGAAGGATTAGGACCTTACCTTGGTTCCGGTGGCATCTCCGGTCTTGACTTTCGGTGGGCACGGTGAAGGCAATCAATGACTCCTTCGAAAGAAAAGGAGACAGAAGAGAGAGGAAGCCTGATATTTTCATGGCTTGCTTAAGATAAAGAAGAGGAAATTTATAGATGGGATCTAGGGCTCCTAGAGTCCCAATCCCATTCTGATTCAAAGAGGGAAGACGGACTCTATCAGGAGTCCTCTTCCGTTCTCTTCTTTTTTTATTTTTTAATCTGGATTATTACATTCTCCCCTCCTTAAAATAATTTCGTCCTCGAAATTTAAGTTATGTCGTTCGAGATATATATTTCAAAGTATACATTCTTCATGTCATTCTTAAGCTTACGATAATGTCTTATATATTATTTATTTCTCATGATCTTGTTATAACAAAAATTATTTGAAATTTCAAATTCATCTCTTCTTATTGATTTTTCAACTTTTTGAAGAACTGTAATATTTTGGACTTATATTAATATACCACCATTATTTGTCTAATATATTTCACTCGAAATTCATAATTATCTTAGACTACCCTTGATAGAAAATAAATAAAGATCAAACATCGGGCACTCTTCACAATTATCGATTTCTTTCTTCTCTTGAATTTTTAACAAATTTTATATGTAAACTCTCATCTTAAGAAAACCTCAATCTTTTATATCAGTCCAAGTAATAATATTAAATTTAAAAAAAAATATGAGATCTATGTCAGGACATTCTAAGTTTGAACTAATATCAGAACTATCAAGCTGTTAATAAACTTGAGATATCTAGAATTTCTTGGTATTATCTACAATGAAGCAACCTACTGACAAAAATTATCCGGCTATGATCAGATTAGATCAAAATTTATAGTATCCTTTCATTATCAATAAAATTTTTCCTTATTTGCAACTAATGTATTCCATCATAATATCTTTTGATTTAAAAGATTAATATTTCAAATCGATTTAATCCACCATGCTTTTGCTGCGCACTCTGATCTTAATTTATCAAATTATATAGGTCTATCAAAGATAAAATATCCTTATATGTTAGATCAATCTAGGATAGATCCAACCTTCAAATTTCATATAAGACTTAAGACAAAATTTTAAGTTTCTTTATCTTTACTACCTTTGGGCATAGTATATAAAAATTAAATCTTGATCTACTTCTTATATTTGAAATCATTGTATAAGTTTCATCACTCTTCAAGAATTCAATATGTCTAGAATTAATTGGAGTTAATCTTAGATTTACCTTACAATCATTTAGATAATTTTTAAATTAATCTTTTTTTTTAAAAGAATTAATTCTAACTTGACAAACTAGAAGAACTCAAGCCAACATCCTTAAGTAGAATCAACTTGATTATTTCTTATAAAGCTCCTTTCATCACAATCCTTAATATTAATCAATAAATCCATACAAAATTTTGTCCCTTGTATAAGTCATTCAAAATTTAACACTAACAAGATGTCTTAGTTCAATTTTAAAAAAAAAATTCAAACTTTGACTTGAATAATTAATACACTTCACCATCTTCAACAATCATAAGAAAATTAAAATGTAATCCAAAGATAGTAATACGAATTATTAAGAATTTCATCATAACTTGTATATCATACTTTGACAAAATAAATTTTCTTCTTTAATTTAACAATAATATCAAAATACTTTTGATCCACTTAGAAAAGTAAGCTTTTGACTTGAAATTCAATATAACTTGAAGGATCAAAGAATCCTATTCAGAATATGATATTTTGAGTAACCAAGGATTTCACCAAAATGTGTATCTCATATTCTCATAATAAAATTTAAGTATATTTTTTATCTAAGATTGAGTTTCATATATGACCTCTTATAGGTTCAGTGTTCAAAAATATTTCTCTCTCATATGATGTAATTTCTTCTTAGACCATACCCTAATTAACTTTCTTTGATAAGTCCAAAATTCATAATGTTCAGACAATTATCATTGAAATTAAAAAAAAAATATGATCTTCAATTATATAAGTTTTATATTCCAAAATCATCTAGTATACTCAACATAACTTATCAATACCTCCCACTTCATTCCAAGGTCAACTCTTTTCATACTTAGATCAACCTTACTAATTGAAATCTAAGATATAACTCGTCAATTCTATTATAGATATCATATGCCACTTATACATAAATTTCATCTTAATATCTATTGATTCGAAATCTAAATATTGAATATTTTTTCTTATATCTATCATGTTCCTCATGATCATAACCTAAGTTTAAATATCACTAAAGTCATAATTTTAAATAATTATAATCTTAAGCTTAAATATCACTTAAATCATATTCTCTAACGATCATAACCTAAATTGTAATATCATTCTATTATATCCTTAATAATTATAACCTTAAACTCTGATATTATCTATCATACTCTATTGATTATAATCTCAAAGTTTTGATATCACTTATATGACAATCCCTAGTGACCTTAAACTTGGGCTCTAGTACTATTCTGTCATATCTTAATCACTTGTATCATTGTCCCCAAATAAATGTAACCTAAGCTCTAAGCTCAGATGCCACTCTGTCACATCCTACTGATCTTACATAAAGTTTTAATATCTCATATTAGTCAATTTTCATCTAAAAGTCTACCCATATACTCTTCCTCTAATAGGAACCTTAGGATTCCTAAACTTAGGCTCTGATACCATTCTGTCACGCCCCGAACCCAACATCCGGATCGGATACGTGATGGCCGCACACTCCTTAGAGCAAGCCCTAAAGAATATGCAAGGCCAAAATAAATCATTACAATCTTAACATCCATAACAATTAATTTCAACAATAATTCGTAAAACCTTACATAATGACAAATTAATTTTTTTCAATCCTCTGATCAGGTACTATGACACTCTATCTATCCATCTGCTCACCCATAAATCTAAGCCATAGCCAATCATGAACGTCCTGTAACTCTGAGAAGAAAAAGAAAGATGAAGATGTGTGAGCTTTACAGCCCAGTAAGAATTTTCATATCACACTGATATAGTAATATAGTCTGAAAATAAGGATAAGCAATAAAATATAAAATTTCATGTTCAATGTCTAGAATAATGCAAATATCCATAAATTTTCTGTCTTGTAACAATAGATGCATTATCATATGTTAACAGATGAAACACTTTTATTCAACAATTATTTCATGTCTTATCTTTCATTTCTCTTTTCATAATCACATGATTTTTAATATTTTCTTTCTGGCTCTGGACTATCCAAGTCTATACCTCAGTCATCATCCGAATCGAATCCACTTAAAAAGTCTTTCAAGACTGTCCCAGGATGAGCTCCTGGCCAGCTGTCCCACATACGAAAATCCATGAGAGGCTGTCCCAGGCATAAGCTCCTAGCGGGCTATCCCAAGCATGAGCTCCTGGCCGACTGATCCACCTGTAAGCCAGTGGGGACTGTCCCAGGCATAAGCTCCTGGCGGGCTGTTCCATATGACAAGACTAGTTTATACCATATATCTCTTTCTTTTCATTTAATCATTATGTGTTGATTTCATCAAATCAATTCCGACTTGCATTATGATCAATTCAGATATGTCATATCCATATAATCATGCCATCAATCTCTGATACATATATATATTGATATAACATACTCATACTCAAAATCAAATAACAGTATCTCAGGTATAATAAATTCATCGATCTCAAATCCGATGATGCAAAACCAATAATGCAAGACCAACAGTAAAATAGCATATTTATAATGGTGATCATGTACAGAGATTCTTACCTTTATTGGTGACTGATCCAAGCACAGAAATCAATGTTCTTCTTTGATTTATGAATTTTTCTAACAAAATATTACACTCGATATCATATGCAGACAATCATCTCTTCATGATTCTGATCAATATAAAAATCACATATAGAGAAATTACCGATAATCGATCCTAATAACACAAATCGAGGACCTCTCTTAGGATTAATCAAAATTAAGATTTATCTAAGTATCTAGATCCTTCACTGATCCATAAGACTTCTAGAAAGAAAAAATTCATGAAGAGAGAGAAAATTCTAGAGAGAGAAAGTAGAGAAAAAAAGTGGAGAGAGAATCTTCGTATCCTTTCGATGAGGCAATCATGGTCAAGATCATCAGAGATCCTATCAGGGTGACTTATTATGAATCAAATGTTATAAATTTCGAATAGGATCGGACTGGGATCAGATCTACCGCATGAATTTCGGAGCAATCTCAATTCATCATATTTTTATTTCAAATTTATCCTAGGGTCTGTGATACAATCAGAGAGAGAGTAGAAAGATCTTAGAGAGATAAAATCCATAAAGAGAGAGAAAAAGGTCTAGAGAGAGAATCTAGAGAGAGAAGGTAGAGAGAAGAAGTCCAATTCTAGAGAGAGAAGAACTTAAGAGAGAGAGATGAGAGAAACTTTCTCTCACATGTATTTTTATTATTATTTTTTTTCTTTTTCTTTTCTTTTCTTTTTCTTTTTCTTTTTTCTTTTCTTTTTCTTTTTCCTTTTTCCTTTTTCTTTTCTTTTCACGGGAGCAGAGGACCTGTGTGGTTCTCTTCTTCACGGAACAGGGGAGGTCCTTCCTCCCCCTTGTTCCCGAACTAAGGGCCTCCCCCCAATTGACCACCACTCCGACCGGTGGAGCAGTCCTCGACGACGTCGAGAGATCAGGTCTAGTGACCGACGACGGCAACCAATGACGGAAAGAAGAAAAAAAAATAAGATAACATGGAGAAAATAGGGGATCTTCTTTGGAATTTATTTCCAGCAAAATCGATGGCCGACGGTGAGGTCTGGGGTTGTGAGAAGATGAGCAAGAGAGAGAAAAAGAAGGATTAGGACCTTACCTTGGTTCCGGTGGCATCTCCGGTCTTGATTTTCGGTGGGCACGGTGAAGGCAATCAACGACTCCTTCGAAAGAAAAGAAGGAGATAGAAGAGAGAGGAAGCCTGATGTTTTCATGGCTTGCTTAAGATAAAGAAGAGGAAATTTATAGATGGGATCTAAGGCTCCTAGAGTCCCAATCCCATTCTGATTCAAAGAGGGAAGACGAACTCTATCAGGAGTCCTCTTCCGTTCTCTTCTTTTTTTATTATTATTTTTTTTAATCTGGGTTATTACAGTAACTCCAATTTTAACTATTTGGTTTGGAACGCTCTCATTCCCATTTCAATTTCAAGAGAGAATAGAAATGTCACAATCTTTCAAAATCCAATCCTTATTCTCTTCTAGTATTCAAATCTCATTCAAATTCAGATTTCAGTCACGAATCAAACACATCAAAGGATATGGCCATGCCGATTTCTATTCCAATCCATTCTAATCCCAATTTTCAATTCTAATTCTAATCACAAACCAAATACAATCTGGATGAAATTATAGTGGTATTCAACATAGGGATTTTTATACAAGGAGATTATGCAGATTTTCTTGATCTGAAAATGACTAATATTCAACCTCCATCAAGTCTCAATGTATCTTTTAGGGGAGATGGAGTTGTGATAATTTACTTAAATAGACCTTGCATCAGTTGGACTGACCGCTAGTATCTTCTTGTGTTGAATGTTTGTTTGACTTGATCTAGTGCTTATCGTTTTTGAATTAGGAAACAAAATCATGGTCAACAATAGTTAAAGATGCAATTGGGTCAAGTCAACCTCCATCCAAACCAAAGCTAGTTTAATTTATGCATAACGCCAACCTAGAATAGAGATTAATGTGCTAATTTGTCAGAAGATTCTATGAGGAGTGACCCCTAAACTTTCGCTCAAAAGGTACCACCTCTTGCCACTTAGGCAATAGGTCAAGGGTATGATCACGGTTGGAGTTGTCTTTGAGAGGTGGGGTAAGAATAAAGATAGAAAGGTGGAGATTAGCTTCTTCTAATTTTGACAAAAAAAAATCTATAGGGTCTATTATTTATCAACTTGACCCAATTGGACGTAATGTAAATGGGAAATATTTGGATGTATGCCCTGAAACTTGGCCTCTAGCACCAATCCAAAATAGTGAGATGAGAAGAGAATTTACTCAACCCTAGCTACCTGCCAAGTCCATAGTTTTTAAATTTTGTATGTAAGTATCAAATCCAAAGCCAATTCAGAGTAAATTTAAATCAAGTTCTAGATTTTCACATCCAAGATGTTGCTCTATGTTAGTATGGCCACCTGTTGATATGAAAAATATAAAATTCTTGACCCTCTTATCTCATCCAATACAAATTAGTAATATCTAAGATATCAATAGATGCAATATGTTCATATCAACCAATATTTTTGATTAATTATTTTTATTTTTCAAAATAGATATTTTAATTAATAAATATCGAAATCAATACTTACATATGATTCTTAATCCCGAATTTACTTAGGACTATAAATGGGTCAAGCTAACTTGTGACTTAACCTGATCCATATTTAAAAATTTGTGAATTGGATCGAGTTCAAAATTGGATTTAGTCTAAATTTCAGGTCAGATGGATCTTATATTTTATGCTCGATCTGATCCAAATCGATTTGTATATCATCCGAATCTAATTTGGATCAACAAAAAATGAAATTAACCTAACTTGAATGTGATTCAATCCATCCTGAAACCTAATTCATACAAACCTGCTCCTCCTTCACTTTAAATATCTTTCCTAATTGAATAAACTTTCATTTGAGCTAATTATCTTTTTTATTTCAACAACTACATCTCCTTTTGTCTATTTCCACTTAACTATATTTAGATGTTTATATTTTATAATTTAGTTTGGTGAATTCTTATTTATATGTCCTCAAGTATATTAATATATATTTAAAAAATTATAATTTATAAAGTTAAGAATGATCAACTATTTGAATGAAATTAAAATTTTCTGAATAAAAATTATGTTATACTTGACCTCAATCTAACCTAAATGATTGATCAGGGCCCAACTTGAATGACGCACTGCATCCAAAATTCTTTCGATTGACCTGATCAGGTAATGAGCTGGATCTAGATCCAAAGTCACAAATCGAATAGGAAATTAGATCGGGATGGGTCAAACATTCCCAGGCCTGACCTAATCTGTTTGCAACCTAGGTTTACTATATTGCTATATCTAGAGTGTCGATCTACTTACCCAAAAAAATAAAAGTCAGTGAAGACATTGGAAAATCTTGATTCTTTTCAAATTCGCTCACTTGCCATATCGACCAAGATAAACCAAGGTAAAATGTCAATGATGACTTGGGCTCCCCTGAAGTGCCCTGAAACTTATCCAACTGTTTTTCCTAAACAATTAGGGGAAATTTGATATTTCAGCTTCCATTAAACCACTACCCGTTTTGTTTAGAGAAAAAAAAGGTGTACACTCGTTTTGGATGGTTAATTGGGTAAATGTAGCAGCGTCCAAATGAAATATAAAGAAATAGTAGGAGAAGGCTTCTACCTTCCCCTCCCTGAGGTGGCAGTTCCTTCAAACCACCGCCAAGAAGGCATAGTAAACCAGACCAACTTTCTGTACACCCAAAAAAAAAAAAAAACTAGACCATCTTTCTTATATAATTAAGTGCACCCACTTCCTTCACTTCAAAGTCGACGTTTCATCTTCCACAGAAAGATATACAGCTCATGTATGAACCACTTGCGAACCAAAATAGCTAAACTTCATAATAGCTTACGTTCATTCAAAACTAACACGCGAGCCCTTTACAGCTATGGTGAGTAGATCCAAGCCAAGGCGTTCCATATGGTGGTTCTCAGGTCCTTTCAATCTCTCTCCAAATGTAACCACAAAGATTGCCCGTAGAGGCTGAGCTCCCTGCCAACACTTGAAACATGAACCATATGCGAACCATAAAGGACCACAAAAAATCTTTTCAAACTAACACAAACAGCTCTGTCTCCATCTATATGGAGCGGTGAAGAGCAGATTTCCAGCTTCCAGACCAAGCCATTCATATAAGGGCCATGGTTTGCTCTTGTGTCCTTTTAATCCATCCTCCAATCTAACCACCTTCCTTCATCTTCAATCCTCACACAGTTCTCTCTCGTCTTCATAAACTCAAATGTCCACCAACTTACACTCAAATCCATTCCACCCCAACACAAGTCCTTCAACATGGAATCCCTCTGGTGGCTTTGCTTCACAACCTCTCTTCTCCTCATTCAACTCGGCGTAGCTGGAGCACAAGCCCCGGTTGCTGCACCCTCCGGGCAGCCACCACCGGCCGCCGCCACACCTCCACCAGTGACACCACCACCCTCCTCAAGCCCTCCAAGCTCACCACCTCCAGTCTCCACACCACCACCACTGCCACCACCGCCGGTGGTCACACCGCCACCACCAGTGCCACCGGCATCACCTCCTGTTCCATTAGCACCAGCATTACCACCACCACCAGCACTGCCGCCGCCGCCAGCATTGCCGCCACCACCATTACCGCCACCGCCGATGCCAGCGCCGGTGCCGCCACCAATTCCACCACCGCCGGTGCCAGCTCCGGCTACACCTCCACCAATGCCAGGGCCGGCACCAGCACCGTCGATATCTGCACCAGTACCGGCACCAGCTCCAGCGAAGGGTAAGGGGAAGCATAAGAAGAGAAGGCATAGGAAGAAGCATGCACCAGCGCCGGCGCCGACAGTGCCGAGCCCGCCGGCCCCGATTGCGCCCACACCACCTGATGCGGAGGATGTAACAAGTCCGGCGCCTCAACCGATTGATCTGGTAACCAAGCAGAATTTCAAATTAGATTACTAGCCATGTTAATTTCGTTACGATTAATATAACAAAATACTAATATTCTTTAAGAGGAAAAAAAGAAAGAAAGATTATGTTTTATCGGATTAATGCATGTATAAGGGTACAATGAACTTAATAGCAGTAATTAGTGCATGCATATGGGTCATTTTTTGTCAAAAATGAAAATGTCACAAAAGATACAAATTGAGAAAAAAAGAAGAGAGAGAAGAAGAAAACTAGGAGATTGCTACCAATCAAAAAAGAAATTAAAAAAAAAAAAAACATTGCAAGCAATAAAAAAAACAAAAATAATGCTGCAGTGATGGAATATTTATGATTCAGTTTTAGTTAGATCACATCAGGTATACATTTAATTTCAAGATAACATTACAGGGTTAGTTTGTTGTTTGTGAGGCTTCTAAAATACAAAATCATGAAAACTTATTTTCTATAAATCAAGTTTCATGCAATATATTGAAGATTTATTTCTGACCTAACTCATGTTTTAAACGTTTTATGACTCACCTTGTTTTACCAAACCGCTTTATAAGAAATAATAAAACAAAATTGTTTGTATAACTGTTAGAATCCAATTATTTAAAAGAAGCACCATCAATATTAGTATATTAATAGAACATAAATGCGCAGGGTACCTGCAAATTTCCAAAGTTAGCTCAAAAGACCAATATTGCTAGGGCGCAAGCATAAAAGAGCACTAATTTTTATTTGCTTGCGGTAGCTGTATAATATCATCATAACTGAAGTTTCACGAGTTCATTGAATTAAAGAGCTTTGGCTCATGCAGGATTTTGCTTAACCCTAACCACTCTTCTGTTCATTTTGATTTCAGAATGGAAGCATTGCGATGTTTGGGAATGGAGGGATGCTCCAAAGCTGGGTGACTACCGTATTGGCTTTCTTTGTGCTGTTAATGATCTAAGTTCGCACCGCTTGCGGCCACATAGAAGAATTCCAGTTTGTCTTATGTTGCAGAGGATTATCTTCATTTGTTCACCAGCTACGAATGCTATCTTTATATTTATTTTCACATTAGTTTCAGTGTGTGATAAAGCAAGACAATTTTTTCTGCTGTCTCGGACATGAAAATGGAATTGGTTCAATCACTTCAGTTAGCTTTTAGAGTCGTGCCAGTAACAAGTGATCCAAAGCTTTACCTCCCCGTATTCTATACAAACCAAAATCATATTCCTGATTTTTTGAGGCAAGCTGGGTGAAAAGGAAAATGATATTAGCCTCGCGCAAGAGGTAGGACTAATGCTTTTGTACCATTTTCAGTAATAAGAGTTTAGAAATATAAGACACAGGATCCGGGGATGATAATTAATAAGTGATCGCGAGGTCAAGCTCAAGAAGATAGCTCACGTTCTCCCGTCCAAGCCTCACCAAATCTAAGTTCTAAATGATGGAACGTCCATTGATCAAGTTGGATGCGAATTCCAAACCATGTCTTATTCTAAAACTGCAACTTTGGCGGCTAAGCATCCGACGACAACCTCTGTACCAGAGGGAAGACGCATTTGTGCACGCAATACATTCAGCGCATCATTTAGATTGTGCTCCCAGCGCGCACAAACGAAAATCTTTTAGGATACCTTTTGATCACCAAACCACAAGTTTGTTGACAGAAACAACTAACAGCAAAGGATGTTAAACAAACATGAGTCCCTCAAATAAATACATCATTTATCTGAAGAGCACGCAATGATCACCGGCAGCCGCTTCATCATCAAGTCTGCCAAATAAATTCAAGTTGTAGATGACCTAATCGCCATTATACCAGTAGAGCCGCAACTCCGAAATTATGCAGCTGCATAGCAGCCCTACAAGGTTTCCCTAAGTTCAAGCTAACCAATAAGAGAATACACAATGCTCCTGCATTAAAAGAGGACTAAATTTCACCACACCATCTTCTATCATCTTAACCATGATTACTATGTTGGTAAAGAAGATCTATCAAATGCTACAAGATACACTCTGAAATAGCACATACAGCATCAACTGCCATAAGATACACTCTGAAACAGCACATACAGCATTATGAGAAACCGCCTGGTGTAGACCAATAAGACAGGCATATTCTGCAGCATGTTATCAAGTTCAACCATCCCATTAGAACAGGATGACTCTTACTGAAACAACAATGAACAAATCATACAAAGAGACTCCCTGCAGCCAACTCTGATTGACAAATTTCTGCGCAAAGTTTTGCTTAAAACAGACTCCAGCCCCTTAGCTCAAAACTACTCATCATCAAATCACTATATAATTCAAAATTATCAAGCTACATAAGGGAAAAATATGCATTCAAAAAGAAACAAAAATAGTTGAAGTTATACAGTTTTGAAATAATCTCAACTTTCCCATATCTTGCAGCAATATGTTTGATGGAAGCGAGAAATACTAGGCTCATCAATAAATAGAATTCACCATTATCATATAAACAGATGAAAGAGACTTGGAAATGGCTAGCTTGCAGGAAGGAGAAAGGTTGAGTTACTAGATAAACAAAGAAAGAGTGAAGAAAAGTTCTGGGTGGACTTTGCTTCATCTGATCCTCCACTTTTGCTCGAGTGCACCACATATCCGGTTTAAACAGCATGCTGCACTGAGCGGATATTCAGAAACTGCAGATAACAAGGTGGCAAGTTTTAGCTAGCAGATCAGTATCATGTGGTTCATATTAAAATTGGAACAATGATTACAGAGAATGAGGTTTAGTTTGATTATAATGATTAGGATGAATCACAAAAACATGGTGCACTTGTCCCTGAGATCTCTCAGGAAATACTGCTTAGGCTAATCTGACATAGGCCTATATAGATATGAATGTAGCAGCGCTGGCACAATGGATAATGTATGATACACACTAGCATCCTTAATTCACTGTCAAAATAATATCAAACCATATAACATATTCTATTTTTGAAAAACATGGGTCAGATATATGGACATACATTGTTGAGAGTCTGGGTACTAATTAATATACAATAATCCAAAGTTAACACAACTTTTGTTAGTTCAATACATACCTACTAAAAAATGGAGGATAAGCATGATACCAACAAGGACTTGGCAGAGTATCATGTGGCATATTACAGTACTCACTGAAACTCTACACTTTGGTTGTAATATTAACTCATTAAATGAGATCAAAACTTACTGGCTATAAAATCATCTGCATATTCCTTATCAATCACTCCATGTGCCATAGCACCAACCTGAACATATGGTCCAATAAAGTAATATGTATGAATATGATCATAGTAAGCCTCTTCAGTTAAAAGATTTATCGTTATTCCCACATACCACAAAAACAAGGCTGACATCATCACTTGCAGCAGCAGCAACATAATTGTTCAGATCAACCAACTTCTCTGAGCTATATGAAAGGCCTATAAACTGAGTGGTTAGCATTCATTAATAACAACAATTAATGCTTAAAGAAATTGATGGAATGGAATCTAACCTATTCTACGGGAATTGGCAGGCAAGTGGCGTGTAACAGGATTTTTTATCACGTTAAGAAGTTTCTCACGCTTGCCAACAGCAGTTATACTCAATTTTTGAAGTAATTGCACTGTAAAAACAAAGAGAAAGTGTATACCAACACATTGATTTGGCAAACAATTACAAGATCTGAACATTTATCAAGTTTCAGAGGAATAAAAGTAGCTTTATTGTAACTTACACATGAGCCCAGAGAACCGCTTGAATGTACGTGGGATGCGTACATATGGTTTAATTTCGAAAAGAACTCCTTTATCAGTTTTTACGTAAACAGCCTGCAGCCTCCCAGCCTTAGTTACGGGGCTATCAAAAATAGCAAGAAGTGCCTGACACAATCATCATTTGACATGTAAATGGTTAAAATCAATTTTCATGGAGTATGAAGCCACACCATTTCATGAGCTGTTAATTTTAAGGGATTTTCATGGAGTATGATATTTGGATTGTTAAAATTGACAGGCATGCCAGCTATGAGAAAACTGCAGCAAGCATTAAATATAGACTGCTAAAGTGACATAATGTGTATATATATGCACATGGTAGTGTAACTTAATGGAGATTACAAACTGCAAACTAAAATGGAGAACAGGATCAAGAAATCTGCAAACCTGGTGAATGATATCTGGCCTATAATCAGCAGGATTACGGTTCTGCTTTTTTAGATAGTGGGCATGCTCGTCTGAGTTCAGAATGTGGAATGCCTGAACATGAGAAAAGAAAATTAGTTAAATTATCTATAAAACAAATAATAAGAAATTTATTCCAGAATACACATTACATACATGGTGATAACATCTTGCAAAGAAAAAACAAAAAGAAAAAAAATCAACCTTAAAAACCCATGTATAAGCATCTAACTGTTTGACGAAGAGCAAACAACTGTTGTCATTTGGCACCATTGGTGTTTTGGACTTCCTAATTACATGACTAAATTGATATTAACCAGGAAAAATCTGCTTGTAAGTGGTAAGAAGTAAGAACCACCTAAAAAGCAATTTCTGCTCACCTGGCAACCTCCACAGATGCTCTCCCAAGGAACCACAAGGTTAACACTAACAAAACTTTAATTAAGCCCGAGACTAGAATCCTAATCAAAATATCCAATCCCGGGAGCGATTTTTACTTGCCATTCCAACTTTTGTGGTCATTCTCACTTACCTCCCAGCAAATTTGGCAACCATTAACCACAAATACAATCAAACCCAGAACTCAATCAAGACCTAAAAGCAAAATCCCAAACTCAAAAACTCTTCTTGAACCCTAGAGCAAAACCCTAATGTCAAAATCCCAACCTTATAGCAATTTTCGCTCGTCTTTCCAACTCTGATAACTAGAAACCACAGTTCCAATTCGACCCTGAACCCTAGTGGAACCGCAATGAAAACCTTAATATCAAAAACCAAAAATCTTTACTTGAACGTCAAGAATCCCCGAAATAGAGAAATAGTCATTGCCGTTCACTTTCTCCGCTTTGCCCACCAGGAATCACAATTCCAAGCAATCTCAGAACCATAATTAACACCTTGATCAAACCCGTCCCCACAGAATCCAATATTGAACCCTATAAACCACTCTAAGAGTCGCTTGCCGCTTACCTTCCCGACTTTGCCGATTTCCAGGGTTGCCTTCTCGAGAACGAAGATGACGCCGGGCTTCTTCGCCCCCTCGACGGGAGGCATGATGGGGATTCCCGCCATCTGTTCCACAGCCTCCTCCGCCCTCCTCTCATCCTCCGCCTCCGCCGCCTCTCCTCCACTCCCCGCCTCCTCTTCCTTCACGCCCTCCTCCTCCTCCGCTTCCAAGACCTCATCTTTCTGCTCTTCTACCACTTTTTCAATTTTTCTCTTCTTGTGCTTTCGCCCCTTCACGGCGTAAGGGCGAACCATCCCTTCTCGTTTTCTTCCCCCTTGCCCTCTCTCCTGCTTGCTCTAAGCTCGCGCAACTCAGGGGAGGGTCGGAACGGGTCGAGGGTTTAGGGTTTTGAGGAGGCGATGAAGCGAGGGCGAGCGAAGAGCATCTGCGAGCTTCCTTTAAATCAGCGGCCGTCCATTTAGACTGGTCCCACTATTTAACGGTACTTGATCATCTCATCCATGCCTAGGTCTGGCAAGTCGACGCTGGTGGGAAAAAATATTGATCGGAACAATTCCATCGAATGCACCTTGCGCCGTTCAATAACAACTAAGAAGGTCGCTGCGCACTGCATGCGGTATAATAAAATCATTAACGTGAAATGGAACATCCAATTATATTAAAATATATTATTATTATTTTTTAATATATATTTAATATTTATAATTATTTTTTTTTTAAAATTTTAAATAATAAAAATATCTCTTCTACGATCAAATTATGATTTTTTTACATATAAAATTATATTTTTTTTTAAAAATTATAATAAAAAAAAGATATTTTCATCATTTAAAATTTATAAAATTTTTAAATAATAAAAATATTTTTTCTTTTCTCATGACATTCTGTAGTTAAATTATAAATAGGAAGTGATAATTTGACTGTAGGATGTCATAATTTTTTCAAAAGAAAAAAAATATTTTCATCATTCAAAATTTCAAACGAAAAAATGAAACTGTAGATATTAAATATATGTTGGAAAGTGATGGCTACGTGGACCAATCAAATGGAGTAGTATATTTTTTCTGTACCGCATGCAGTGTACAAAGAATTATTCATAACAAACCAATACATCATCTATGATTAAAAAATATATTATTATTTATGCTTGATTGAAAATTTTAAATAAAAAAATTATTATTAACTATAATTAGTTGGCTAACAATTTTTACTGTTTTGAAAAAAAATATTCACTATACTAGTTTGTTATTGAATGATGTAAGGATCGTGATGAAGTATTCTAATTAATAATTTTTCTACCAGTGAAGAGGGCTTATATGGATGAGGGTATACACAATAACCAATGCATGCAGCGATGAAAATTTCTAGTATTCGGAAAAGTTGTGGTAAGCGATAGAATAAATTAGTGGCTATATTTATGTTGCTAGCTTGGATATACTATTTCTGAATTGGTGGCGATTGAGTTTACAATTCAAGATCCTAACTCCAAATAGGGGTGGCAAATAGATCGGATCGATCATAAATAGATCGGATCAAAAAATGGTCAATCCAAACCCGATCTATTTATTAAATGGGTCAAAAATTCAAATCTGAATCCGACATGTTTATTAAACAGGTAAGCCGATCCGATCCTTTTAATCCGTTTATTAAATAGATCAAATTAGATTAAACGGATTAAACAGGTTAAACAGATCAAGTTAAATGGGTCAGAAACAGGTTAAACAGATTTTAAACAAGTTAAACGGATCTTAAATGGGTTAAACAGGTTAAACAGGTCGGGTTAAATGGATCAGAAATAGGTTAAACAGGTTAAATGGGTTATCTGACTCAACCCAACCTAAATATTAAACGGGTTAAACGGGTCAGATATCTAAAATACATATCCGACCCACTTATTAAATGGGTTAAACGGATCGACCCATTTATGACCCGAACCCGTTTAGCCTAAATTCAAACCTGTTTATGACGGATCGAATACGGATCCGATTGACGGCTCGGATCATATTTTGCCAGCCCTACTCCAAATTTATAGTAGTCGGCGGGATCTATCTTTTTGGGACCATCGTTTCTAAAGCGAAGTTACAAACAATCCGAAAGGGTAGCCGACTAATTGGTTGTCGAGGAGGACTCT
The DNA here is from genome assembly GCF_000442705.2 of Elaeis guineensis. Lineage (NCBI taxonomy): Eukaryota > Viridiplantae > Streptophyta > Magnoliopsida > Arecales > Arecaceae > Elaeis > Elaeis guineensis. The sequence continues at coordinate 19,337,580 of NC_026005.2, read as the reverse complement.
ACCATAATAGATCGATGGTAGACTGATATGGAAGCAGATGGGTGTTGCTATTGTATACCCTTTTGTTTGTAATATTGGGAGATTGCTGGAGGTACATCTCCATAAATGTTAGATATATCTATCATGAGGTAAACAATACCATAGATTGGATCACCAATTTTCTTACCAAGCACTCAAGGGCCATTTGGACTGATGACATCTTTTTTCTAATCTTTCTAGTTGTATCTATAGTAGATTTGTATGAGTACTTCATCTTATCAAAAAAGATATATTATTTTTAATTATTTTTAAGATGAAAAAAATAAGTATAAAATATTTTACATATTTATCATAAATTTATAATTATAGATAATCATGATGATAATGATAACAATATTATTATTATTATTATTATTATTATTATTATTATTATTATTATTATTATTATTATTATTATTATTATTATTATTATTATTATTATTATTATTGTTAACTGTGCGTCCACCTGAGGTAGAAAACTTCTTGTTATCATTATTCTCATCAAGATGGGCATGTTTATGCACGAAATTTATTGATGTACAATATAATAATAGAAAGGGAAGGGAATTGAAAACCAAGATCATACCCAAAGTGCCATTAGACTAAAGGATTGCACTACGGTGAGAATATTGAATTTAAATATAAATTAGATAAAAAAATGTGGAGTTGATTATTTGTTCTAGGAGTTTGAATTCTGACATCCTAGATGTGCAGCTAACGTATGGTGCTGCTGTTGTTCCTGAAAAAATATGTTGGTTCATCACAGGCTCTCAAAACAGGCCATGATCATTGGATCTCATGTTTCGGTGGACCGATTCCCTCGGGCTCTTGCAAGCCTAGCTCTCAACGATCGTCTGCCCCTGCTGCATGTTTGGTCTGTTAACTCAGTAACCAGCACCAATGCACCGGATCCCATCAGAACTTAGACACCTTGTAATCTAAGATTTTGACAGCAAAAAGCAAATAAATTGATTCATGATTTCCATTGTTCGTGACATTTATCAATTTTCCTCGGAGCTGTTCAATTCTACAGTTCCATATTCACAGTCATAGCCAGCTAACGTCCTGATCAATTTCGCAGAACTGAAAACTTTCAAAACAGAAACTTGAGGGATCATGAGCTTAAGGCCCATCTGTTGATGCTGTCTATTCTGAAAACATGCATTGGACCGATCAATTACTATTGTTTTTGCACCTATTTTATTCTAGAGTTCTAAGATATCATTGTCATTTTGATGTTGACAGGAAAACATAGAACATGGATATATGATGCTTCTTTCATTTGCAGCACCAAGAATGAATCACCATATACAGGTATGTATACTTTCTGATATCAATGGGGTTAAATTGTGCTTTTCTGATCCAATAAATTGCCAATCACAGGAAGAGGAAACCTCCCCCAACCCCTTCCAGCTGTTCCTTGGCCATGTAATGTTGAAGGCTTGTTGGTCATCGGCCGATCAATCCTGGTCCACTTCATGAAAAGGCAGTGGAACTGTCTTGACGGCCCTAAACTTTCCGGCATTGTTTAGATGCTCGTTCTCCAACCTGAAATATCGTAGCTTGTTGTTAGAGGCAATGATACACTTCTATTTTATAGCAAATTGAGATATTTTTGATGGAAGAGAAATGCTTGCATCCTTGACCATTTTGTGCAGGTGAAATCGAATATTTTAGGCCAATGGAAAATGCGAACAACTTCGGCTTGTTATGAGGTGCATGAAGATTTATCATGCTCATTCGAGACGATAATTATATGTATGAAAGGGGTGGACATGGAAAAAAGAAGCAGAAAAGAATGTAAAACAATAGCCCAAACGGCATAAAATGGAGCTATCTGCAGTCTTCACTCCCAAATGAACCCATGCCAAGTTTACATATTCTAATGAGAAGTGTGGAGCTACTGGTGCTTTTGAATTTACCAAGATAATTTCAATGAGGCATGTGCAATTGATATTCGCATTGGTAACTGTTTACCTGTAGAAATTCCAATGCCCTCGCCGAATCACCTCAAGAGCTGCTAAGAAGAATGAGGTTACTCTATAATCCAAACTCCCAAAATTGGAGTGAAGAACAGTTTGTAGCCAAGCAAGCCTTAAGACAAAGTTGAGACCCTGCAAGATGAAACGAAAATTACACAAACTTTACAAGGATAAATATAAACTAAAGAAAAATTAGATTGGACTCTTTTTATGAAGGCCATTTGTAAATCATTTCATTTCATGTACATTTTAGGCTCTTCTCCTCCTTCATGTTAGAGTAAGCTCTATTAAAAAACTTAATACTAATGGCGTTTATGAAAAGGATGAAGAGGGAGGTAGGAACATACCATGGACAAGAAGTATATGAACTTCCGACGAAGCATCAATTCATTCCTAAGCCATGGGTTTTTCGAATTGAGTTGGAGCAAGCCCCAATCCTTGACAAAATCCCAGTATAATTGATACACAGTTGCAGTGCTGGACATAACAACAAGGAGGGAGAGCCACCCAATGGTCTTCTCCTTCTCATATGCTACTTTGGCACCAGCTGCAAGCATTGCAGAAACATACTTCCCCAAGTTGACAAGGTGGCTTGTCTGCCCTTCATCAAACCATCTTCGTGCACACTGCCAAATCCAGATGTGAAGCATGGTGCGATTAGCACTTCATGAGATAATGCTCATTCCATAAATTATAATCATAAAAAAAAGCAGATATAATTTGTGCTCAAATAATAAGCAGGGTTTGTGTTAAACCTGCATAGCTCTCCAGTAGTAAGGAAGGAAGGACACTGCGTAAGCCAAATCTCTGTAATGTTTGGTTCTCATGCAAAACCCATAGTCTTGGGTCTTATAGCTGCCAGTTATGTAGTAGCAACCCACATACTCCAGACTCCTAAGCATTGGAACCTGTTTTCATCCGAAGAAGATTTTAATTGGTTGCTTATTTAGAATAAGACATATCATCTTTCAAATGGAAGTGTTTTCTAAATCCGATTTTGAACAAGAGGCAGCATTTTTTTAATACCAAATTTTAGCAGGAAGTAATAAGCATGGTTACATGAAGAGGCTTCCTCTGTAGTTATAACCTAAAAATCTAATACACAACTTAAATTATAGGCTTTGTTTATGTCAACCGTGATCAGAAATTAGGTTATTTTTATGTACTAGAAATAAAATAAATCTTTCTGAGCCTGATGTTGGATGGAATTCTTAGAGGAGAATGAAATAAAATGCATCGACTGTGGTTGACCTAAATTTCTGTGGAAATTTAAAATAAGAAAGACGTACCTGGCTGCAAAGTTGATCAGCCATGAAGAAATCTACCATAACTACCTGCAGAAAAAAAAGTGTGTAAATAAGCAACTAGTTGTGTGAGAAAAGTTTGAATGAATCAATTACTGATCACCAAGTGGCTTACCTTGTACAGTGGTGACAAGATGATATTCCTGATAACTTTAAGGAAGTGATAGCGGCTCGATCGGTAGATAATGTTCAAAGGGCATACGAGCACCACCAAGAATATCTGTGTCACATTAGATGGGAATCCTTGTTATGCTCAAATATTTTCATACGGTGGCAAGAATATATTATATTTATCCAGCACATCAAAGTTATTCTAGATTCTGCTGATGTTTGTCTCATTGATAATGGAGAACCCAGCAGAGCACTCCACTTGTGTTAGCTGACAACTATTGCAACCATCCACATGGGAGGTTGCAATCAAGGCTAAAGCTGAGGTATAAAAACCATATACTACATGAGAAGGAAGATAAGATTACCAGAAGTAAAATGCCAGGGATTGCTTGGATTTTGGTAGAAGAATACCCTTTTGCAGTGAGGCTCAAGTGGGCAAACATGACTCCCACCACTATGGTCATGGACGTAGTACATATCAAGAACACATCCCTGTACTTGAGCTCTTTGGTTGGGGCGAATTCAAATATAAAGCTATAATTAATGCGTGTCTTTCTCCACATGAAGATGTTACACCCATACAGAAACAAGTGTAGGAAGAGGAGGCTAAACATGCTGCAATCAAGAAAAGTCTAATGTCAGTGGCATGTTGTATGAGATGATCATCGCTATACTCAAAGTTTGATTGGAGCACTTGTTTAGTGCTTACCTAAGGACAGGGTAGACAGTCTCCATGTAGACAGAGTCTGATTCTCCAGTGTACATCCCTGCTATGTGTGCCATGATGCAATATCCAGTGAAAAGTGCAATGAAGCATCCCGTGAAGAGGCCTAATTTAGATAAATATGTGGCCATTAGAAAATACTTTCTTCTGTTTTCATAACTGATTCAGATGCTCATGTTCAGGAAATTGGTAATTACCAATGAAGAAGGTTACAGCATGCGATTCTTTACGCTGATGGGGCTTGAGGTACTTCATGGCCTTCTGCTTATCATCTTCTGTGAAGTTTTTGATGAAGATTTCCTCCACCTCATCCATTAACTTAATTGCCTATATCGAGAAGGGGTAGTTAGAACGTTGGTTATTCCTTTAGTGATATGTCTCTCAGGAGGGAATTTGTTGTTAATTTTTTAAATATCTATGTATGTGCATCTGTATAAAAATATAAGAGCAGAAAAATATGGAGAGAGAAACTAGCCTTGTCTGAGCTGTTGAAATATGAACTTTCTACCACTTTGAGATATATGGGGAGGACTTGTTTTCCTGTCACCTGAAGCATAAATAATCGTTAAAATCCCTTCTTTCTTTATTTATGGATAACTATAAGATTAATTTGTCTCAAAGTATTAGCTGAAATTATCTATACCTTGTCAAACTTCTTCAAAATCTTTACAAAAGCCAGCATGTTCAGATTTCTGGAAAAATAATGTTTGGCATAAGTTATCAATGTTTAAAACAGGTCAATAATGGTATGAATTCTTCACTCAAATGAAATAATGGTATGAATTCTTTCAGTTCTGCTGCTCGAATTCTTTCAGTTTTTCTTCTCTTTTTCTCCAGTTACAATATTAAAATCTATGCTCAAACTAAGAAAAATGAACATATTCTCACCGATAGGTTCCGAGATAACCCAACCCTTTGTAGATCTCAATGAAGGCACCTTTGATCATCTTCTCTGCATGGTGAAGCTTAGTCTTATTGATGCTGAACTTGCCACCTTCTGGGCCACCTTTTTTTGACTGGCTAAGTAAGTCGGCAAGGGCAGAAATGGTCCTCGAAGGTGTGGTCAGGGGTATTTTGATCTTTAAGCTCTTCCCTTGGCAGTCGATTACTCTACCAGAGAAGCTCCTAAGCTTCTCTTCCTCTCTCCTAGCCTTCTCCAAATTCCCTGGGTCATCAGGTCTCTGAGGAGATGCAGGGAACTGGACCTCACACTTCTCAAGTTCACCTGTTGAGATCTCTTGAGGTGGGTCTTGATCTATGGTACCCCTGATGGACTCTTCCTCTATCATCAACAAAGAGAAGATGACCTTTAATGCTAGGAAAAAAAAAGAACACAGGCTTTTTTTTTTTTTTTTTTTTGTTGGCTGAGGGTGAGGATGAGAAATGCAAATGCGGGAAATATTATTTTCATTATTCTAGAACACAAACTCTTGAACAATAGTGTAAGTAGATAAGAACATTTTAGTTTATGCAAATTTTTCTCTCACGTTATGTTCAATCATTGGATGGTTTTAACATAGCCAACCAAAAAATAATAATGATGATATAGTATCTTTATGTTGGAAAAAAAATGAAATTAGACCAACAAATTTGCTTACCTATGAGATAAAACTACCAAAATATCTAAGGACAAGGATAAATACAGTTTTCGACCATTTAATTTGTAAATATATCTGTATTATGCCAGTAAAATGTAATCCTCGTTCACTAGGTGCAAACCATTTCTGACCTGTTGCAGCGTCAATGCCATGAATTGAACTGATGTACTCTGCCTGAAATGGTCAGCATCTATATTCACCAAAATCTAAAGATCTCACCATGGACGACTTAGCATAGATCCTTTTTTTTTTTTTTCCTTTTTCTTTTATTTTTTTTTTTAAACGTAAAGCATCATCCATCTTTAATTGGACACTCATGAACAATGCGATGCTTATCCAGTGGCGAGAGTTAGTTGAGGCAGTTGATCAAGTGACATGCTTTTGTTATGCATCTAAACATGTGATCTCTCCCCCACAACATCCAAGTTTCTTATTTACCAGTGAAACACACACACACACAGACCAAAAGTTCATCTTCTTACCAGATGTAATTGAGCAAGATATTGATGGATCCTCCTTTGAATCATTACCCAGTGTGCCCCTCTCTCGCCGTCGTTTGAGGGCCGCCTTGAGCTCAAGGAGAATCCCTATTTGCGTGTTTAGAGACTCTCCTCTCTCCACAAACTCCTTCTCCTTCCCCTTGTAGAATTGATTCACCTTGTTGAGCTGATGATCAAGCCTAGTAAAGAACTCTCTTGCTGCGTCAGTGTCTGCAAATTGATCTAGAAGCTCAGTCTCATATAACACCCCCCTGCTCGCCGAGCTTGTGAGCTTCTTGTGTACCTATATTAACATAAAAATATATCAAAACAGAGTAAAACATCTTGAAAAGAATAAATCATCACTCCACAAACATATCGACCTCTCATCAATTGGGTCGAAACCTTAGTAACAATCTTGTGATGTCGAGAGGGATGACGCCTAGTGGGTAAATATATACATATTATACACTTCCTGCCACATAACCAAAAGAAAGAAGAAGAGGCAGAGAGTATCAAGCTCTCATGCCCTTGTGAAGGATACATGAGGAGAAGCATCCTTACTCGAGTAGAGCACACATGAAATGAGGACATCATGCAAAAGAGTGGCATTAGAACTACGCGATAGACCATTAATGACGGAACAAAAACAGAGAAGATGAAGAAAATAGAGTTCACAAAGACATCTTCATGTGTATGTTATGTAGTTCATCGACCAAGACGACATGTAATAGCATCTAATGAGATAAATGCGAGAGTAGAATAATTAAAGAGGGCAGTAGTGAGAAATGCCTGTATGACTTCATGATCCTTGCGTCCATATGAACTGAAAAAGGGAGAGAGGAGCCTATGGGCTAAAGGAGTTTGTGGTGGCTTGCTTGAGGGACCTTGGTTGGCACCAAGGACTTGCATCCTCTTAAGGTCCTTCTTCAGCTGCCAGTAATCAACAAAAGCCTCCTTCCACTCCGGAACAAGCTGCCCCTCAAACTGCTTGGAGAACTTCACCATCTTTGCTCCCCTGTTTCTACTCTTCTTCTCTATGATAGAGTAGTTTGTAGAGACTTTGGATGGGTCTTTGAAGAGATGCCCATGTAGGACTATATATATCTGATGTGGTTAGCATCGCAGAGGGATAGGGTGGGAGGAGGGAGAAAGCATCATTTTTGGGTGTTGGGAGACAGCACATTCTAAGTATCCAGTGTATAAGATTTGTGCTAATATACTCGGCACCTTCCTCCACTTGGGGTCATGGTGGCAAGGATTCTCCAAGCGAGATGGAGGAAGAGGAGGGTGGGAGGGGGAAATACTCGAGTACTTATTTTGGACGAAAATTCGGGCACCTGAAGGTAAGGGGTTGGCGTAAGAGAGAGGATGGATCTGCGAAGTGGGTGGGGGCCACAGGAGGTGAGGGAGTAGGCCCCGCATTGGTTTGGTGCTGGTGTGTCATTTCAATTGGGTGCTCGAGCACGCACCTTTGCCACCTTTGTAGTATTTACGAGTTGGGTGACCTGAGTGCCCTTGCTTTGGGATTTCAGTGGTCCCCCTCCTTTTTTTTTTTTTTTCCTTTCTTTTTTTTCTTCTCCGGTTAACAGGGGAGCTAGAAGCCGTATTAACATGAAATAAGGAACAGTTTGTTACGTAGAAATTCTTCTCCGTGAAAAGGTTTTGGTCAAACATCAAAAAAGTTCCGATAAAATCTATTTTTAATAAAATTAAAATAATTTAAATTTTATTTAAATATTACTTATATGATTAAGAATAAAAAATTAATTTATCGAAAATTTGATTGGATTGGTTCGTTAATTTACGATGCAAACGAAGAAGGAAATCTAGAAATGTACGATCACTATCTTAAGATAAATTTTTATTTTTTATATTAATATTTATCAAAAATTTTATTTCAAAATATGATCGGGATACTTTCTCTTACAGCATGATCATGAAGAGAGTTGACAGATCTTTCAAATTTTAGCAAAGAAAATAGAAGTAGAAGAATATTTAAAGATCAAAGAGAAGAAGTTGGAGATGGCAAAAATTTGAGAAGAGAAATACAATCGTTGCTTTTCAATATTTCATACCATCCGAACTCGTAGTTTTATATATATTATAGAAAGATGCGAATAAAAAGATGCTTTGATCAATTGATCATGATGGGAAACAACCAATCAAAGAAATTCAAGATGCTTTGACCGATTGATCATCATAAAAAATGGTCGATCAAAAAGAGAAGTATTCATTTGATCAAACGGTCAATTGATCATTATGATAGCGATAATTTAAAATAAAAATATAAAAAAAATAAAATTAAAAAAATTTATCATACCACCATATGCTCTTGTAAACAAGTCGAGCTGAGCCGGTGTGCTTTTATAGTGTAATACTAATTTTTTTTTTATCCAAATAAAGATGGTCAAAAAAAGAAGATAAATAAATATCGAGAAGAGGTTGTCTTTTTTTCAATGTAGAACTAAATGCATAACAAAATTTTTAAAAAACTTTGACGGGAAAAATTATTTTGAGTTTTTCTTCGACTCCCCGACACAATTTACAAGCTAGACTTTAGCGGCCCTTCCGCGCAACAAAGTTTGGGTATTTTAGAGGAAATCACGGGAACAGCATCGCCATGGATATCGAGCATGGTGGACATGCTTAGACAATACTCAGTACTTGTTCAAAATATGATGGGTTTATTGGACATTCATTTATTTGAAGCTTGATTGCATCTGCCTCCATAAAATCAAAACTTATAAACATAGATAAAAAATCTTTAGATAGTTAGGTTAATTTGGCTATATCAAAGTCATAACAAAGTTCTAAATATTGATAACATTGAAGCCATAAAATTAGTTGTCTTGTTTACCCAAAATAATGACTCCATAATCTCCTTTTTTTTCCTTTTAAGAAAATGGAGTACGAAGAGCTCGTCCCACCAGTTTATTAAATAATGACACCATAATCTGTCATCTATGGTACAAGCTAAATGGTCTAAGCTAGCTGGGTCAAAAGTTCCATTAGGACCTTTATGTTGATGTGCTTGAAATCATTTAACTTTTAAAGAGGTTAATGCTCTATTCTTTATGGGCACGTTAGAAAGCCTATTGATTAAATGAATACACAGCATTTCCTAAGCTAAAGAAGTCATTTAGATTAATCAATGAGATTTCAATCAAGAAAAGGAAAAAGTTTAATCATTGCATTGTGGTCAGCACCAAAGGAAGAAGTAACATTAAGGTATCAAAGCAAAATTTTCATTCGTAGACACCACCACCTCAACAAGATGTCCTTCAGTTTGATGATGATGTCTCTTGTTTCTGGTTTTGAACAATCAGGAATTGGTGGTGTTGTTAATGAATTTTGCAGGGCACCAATTTGATTGCTGATGTTAGTAATAAAAGGCTTGAAGTCAGACACAAGTTCGAAACATCGCAAAAGCAATTGACTACACATGTTCTGATTAAGATCAAAAGAAACTCCCCTTGCATCTATAAAAGGTAAGTTACATTATGGGTTGGCAAAGAGATTTATCAGGCTAAGAATTACTTTGCTAGCAATAATTTTATAGGCGGTACCATGCACCTATCTTTGCTAACTAGCTCAAATATGAGGCTTGCAATACTGACATGATTATTAGAATTTTATACGAATAGGATGAAAGCAAATTACGATGATGAGATGTTGATGAAAAGAAGGGTTACTGATGTGGAGGGTGTGATGGTTAGCTTAATAGGAGGGGGTTACTTGCTTTTGCTGAAGCAAGAGGAAAAGACGTATGGGACTTTGAATGAGCTCACGAGAAAGGGATCTCATTAGACCAGTCGGATGGCCACTAAGCGTGAGGATAGAAGAACCTTTACTCAATAATTGAGTATTTGAAGACAACAGAGTCTGCCACTGCAGAAAAGGCAGCTTAACTTTAACCTTTAAAAGATTATCTTGTAGAAAAATAACACTAGTTGCATGGCTTAAAAGAAAACCTAGATTATCAAGCAACGAGCTCATTATTTATCCTTAATTTCCTCCATGGAGTATCTTGCTCGATCGACTTGTCGCCCCCGGTGAGAATTTGAGCAGTTCACTTCTGTAGATGACACATCAAATTCTTAATATGAATTGATGATTTGTTAATTATCTTTGTTATGGAATCATTGGTGAGACATAACATCCAGATGAAGAGAAAATCTATAAGGCCTTCATCCATATATTGTGAGCATCCAGGATTTCGATCTAGCTCATGGTTTGGCTCTGGAATTTAGTGCATGCTAGAATCTGATAATGCGATATAAGTGACAACCACACACGATGGATGACAAAGTTAGAACGAAGTTTTAGTTGATGGGCTTGTGATATGCAATCTAACATAATAATCTCAAATCATTCAAGGTCAACATCCTGTTTTCGTGCACCATGTTCTTTGAGCAACGTCAAATCTATAAAACGTTTCCTTGATTTTCCTAGAATTGAAAAATAATTTCTGGAATTACCAAAGAATAATTTTTTATCTGTTTTTACGAAGCAAATTGTTCTTTTTTTTGTTCTTTTAGAAATTTGGAATATATAAGTACTGTAACAACATGCTCCAGCTCTTCTTTCCAACTTACAGCCAGCTTCTCAGACCATATTATTTCAGAACAAACTCTCTCTCTCTCTTCAAAAAGATATTCTAAATGTCTTTGCATTTCCCTTTGGTCGCCGGTGGCAGCACCACCAATTGATACATCTGCGGAAATTCGATTTCGTGGGAAACCAGATGTGGCCAACTCCATCAACTGCACCCACCCCGTACTTTTACCTTTTACTGTTACTAGGTAAGAATCTGGTCGGACTGTTCGTGATCCGACAGTATTCATGTATTGACACGTATCAAGTGCCGGAAAATAATTTCTTTTTCAAAGAAATGTACAGGTGTCGAGCATATGACTATTTTGAATGTAAGCATGTCCAACTAAGCCGGAATGCGAGGGTACAGGTTTTATCTTTCTGATTCATCTTGTTTCACAACGCCAACCATTGGATTCTCTGATGGTTGCTTCAAGATTTGTACAAAATGATGGAGGAAAAAATTGAAGTGCTTTGAGATCGATACAAAATATAATCCAATGGTTGACGTTATTAAAGGAGGTGAATCATTCTTTCACGCTAAAGATACAATCCAACCATGAATGATTTTCTTTTTATCAAAATACAAACTTTATTTTTTTTGTTGTTGATCAGTCAGATAACTAATACTCATCTAGTATGAATATATCCAATAAAATCAGAAAATAAAATTTCTTTAGACTGAATAGAAATGCTAAAGAAAGCTGTCCATAAAATTTTATGAAATTGCTCAACAGCAAAAACAATCATCCGATCAACTACACTATTCATCTCTCTATAGATATGAGCTATAGAAAATGATGCAAAACTATTTGCTAGTCTCGAATATCTAATAATAGAGAATGATATACCGGTCCTACGGTTCAGTCACCTTCAAAGAGGATCTAGCAAATTTCAATCCAACCGGCCAGTATGGTTAAATCGTCTTCAGAGAAGATTTGATTAGCCTTGAAGGAGTTGTCAAACTTCATGGATCATCGGAGATAGGTGACGACAGCCGTCCACCAGCCATGTGCAGTGCACATGCTGAGCTTGAGCCAAATCTTTTTGGTCAAAGGGCTTGGGACAAATATAGGATGGTAATAAAATTTTCGGGCCGATGGTTGGATGTTGAGACAAAGCTATCCCACTTGTTAGACACTTGTCGATTGCTTTGCTTGACCCAACCTGACCTAATATGTACAAAATATCTCATACAGAATTTCTCAATAGCTTACTTCATATTTTGTGGGTGTCTATCATTTTGGGATGAGCATGATACATGAGACATCCGGCAGTAATTGACATGTAAAAGGAGAGATACGTACAGGTAGTGGACATGGAGTTTACAAAATTTTGCTTACAATGGGGCCCTCCATTGTCCACCAGCTGATTACCATGATGCGAACCTTTATGAGACGGCACATATGGCGCTTTCGATCACTTTGAAATTAAAATTGAGCATGGACCTTTGACTTGATATGCTTGGTCACAAGTCATCAGTTTTATTTGTTTGGATTCGAAACCAAATGCGGGGTTAGGATTAGAACTTAATATAGGGTAAAGTTTCTATTCCATGAGTCACATTAGGGAATTAGAAGCCTTTGATAATTGATGCAAGATGCTTAAACTTCAATCGGCCAACTGCTAGGAGAATAGCATTCTAAAATTTTAAAGGAATCTTAACTTTTTTTTTTTTTTTTTTTTTTTGTAACAAAGGAATCTTAGCTTTAGTAAGATCAAATGTGATTTTGACCTATTCGATTTTCTATTAGATTGGATATTACACAAATCTAGACCCAGTTGTTTAGAATATATAAAGTATAACCCTAGCATTTAGAGAGTATGAGAGTACCATGCATTTGTTCACAAAAAAGGCAAGGGTCTTTCGGGTATTCTAATTTCCCCGGGAGGAATGTTCAGTGGATATTCCTCGGCATCATGTTATCCACGGCAGTCCAAAAAAGACAATGAAAGCTAAAGGGGTTAAAAGTAAACCCCACAAAAGTTACACATAAATGACGCATTTCTTTGAGTTTGAAATGTAAAAAATCGATTTGTTTGTTGGTTGTTACGAGCGAAGACAAAATAGAAAGAAGAATTTAAAAATTTTATTCTTGTTATTTAGGTTATTCTCTCCCTAATTTGCTTCGATTACCTGCACTGATTTGAAAGCCAGCCAAGCAACATACCGGACCATTCGTGTTGATGTCTTTGTATATGGAATATTTTTATCCGCACTTAAATCTTTTATTACCTTAGTGCAGTCATGTTAGGCTTGCCTAACTCTTCGCCTCGAAAAGGAACGGCTGCTACACTCTGTTTCATATGATAGAACTCAAAGTGAGAGCATTTGTTCTTGCGTTGTAGCATACTGTCAATTAGGGTGCAATATGATGCCAAACTTTGGAAATTGTGTTGAAACGTTGGATTGGTCTGTTTGAATCTTGCTTTGCATTGCTTTTTATCCGCACCTTACATTCTATGTTGGGCAACCATATCCTCTCAGGCTTTTGGTTCACACCTTTCGAAGGAACACAATTACACAAGCTTTATTCTGAGGACCAGCAAGAGAACCCTCTCCGAATCATCAGTCCCCTTGTGTTCCCGGAAGCAATAACAAACACTCTAAATGCTGCTCCTAGTTGGATTGCAATTTCGCCCACTTCTGATCACTTCATGCTACAAAGCTATCCTTTAGCAGCAGGTCTATCGCTTTATATGGGTATAAAAGATTCTGCCATTCATGGAGAGGCTTTGCTTCTTCAGTTCATGGTTGATGGAGCAAGTGAAACACTTCTCCAAGATGTACTAGGTTAATAGAAAGGACTAATTACAGAGGTTAGTTCAAGAAGGAAAAATAGAGTAACAGTTATGGGAGGCTACAACAAGTCTTAGCAAGGAGCCATCTACATCAAAGGAGACACAATTCAGGAGATTTCGATGATCGAATCATTTTGTCCAAGCATAAGTTTTGCTAGAAAGTATCAAGAGTTTTGTTGAGGACAGTCTATGTTGAAGATCTCCCGTAAAAGTTCGATAGTTTCTTTCATGCCATATCTGCCATCAAAGTGAGATTATGAGTTGCTCCCAAACTTTTTCGAGTGCCAATCGGATTTTCTTACATCTCCATGAGGTCCATCTGGACCTAGATCAATCATTTCAACACGAGTGTCAATTGTTTGGAACAAGCTAATTTTATCGATTTATTGATTGTTCCTTTTTTTTTTTCTGACCCATGGAGTGCAGATTTGTGAGCCCTGCTCAATCATGTTCACCGCGCCATATTTATACATCCATGATTGGCAGACAGGCACTCTCCAGTCCAATTGAGAATTGGAGACGAATAGCGATCCACTCTTCACCATCAAGCTTGTGATCATAATTCTACTTCCTATAAATTTCTGGCCACATGTAATTCCAATTGATCCTTCTTAACATGTTGGCTTCCATCATGGGGACCGTTCGGCCATTTGGTGTGCTCGGAGATACGAACCTTCCACCGATCATCGGATTGCGACCCATCTCACCTACGTGTAACTCAAGCATTTTTTGTCTCTTCACATGTATGCACATTGATTTAACCCTCGTTGGGTATCAAAGCTCAAAGATGCTATTCCTAAACCAAACTCCAATACATACTTCAAAATGAAGTCTTATATGTTATCAGCAATCATGTTGGGGTATAGGATTCTCAAGGTGATGTGGATTCCTAACAGTGTATTATACTAACAAAAAGGAACAAACTCTCGTAAAACTAAAGGAAGACCCACATGACCTCATATAAAGCAGGTCCATGCTTCACTGCTTCTTTTAAACCCCTCCTCATCTTGCAAACTCTAGCTAATAAATACAGCAGAGCATATTCTCCAAGTGCGCATTTATCGAAGTTGGGTTTTATGCTCCATGAATTATTTTCCTGAAGTTTCTATATGCTCTGCTTTGCATCTTTCAGTGGTGTGTGTGGGGTGCTCCAAGCACTCTAAGCACGTAGTTTTATGCTTCCATGAGTAATTTTGATGTCTGGAATCAACCACTTATCTGATATATGCTGCAAAGATTAGGATATAGAAAATTCTACGGATAAAGATTCACATGGCAAAAGTAGTTACTGAAATATACCTCTAGATCATGCCATACAGGAACCAGTCTCATGGCACTGTTTGATCTTTCGGAGAAAAAAAGAAAAGAAAAATGAATACAGCTGAAGAAATGTTTTGCATGGTGATTGCTTATCCTAAGTAGAGATGATCAAGGGCTGGGTTAGGGAAGAAAAAGTGTCAAATGTTAAATATGCCCGGCTCAAAACCCAACTAAAAATAAATATAGTTTAGGCTCGAGGCCCAGCACATTATCTGCTCTAATTATTTCTAAGGGCCATATTTTCTATACTAAGATCTCCTCTTAGTTTAGTAGTGTCACGTCTCACATCTATGGACTATGGATGCTCATGTATGGAAGTTCTTTCTACAATAAATCAATGGGTTTGGTACAAAGAATAATTGTAATATACCAAGGATAAACTGATTCTCATGCAATGTAGAAGGAATATCTTTCATAAAATTAGTCATTAAAGATGAATTAAAGGTCCATGCATGTCATCGAACGTGTACCCAGTTGATCTAGCCTAATTCTTCAAAATGCTGATTGAGAATATTTTAGGAAGAATTCCTGAATCACGTGACAATTGATCAGAATAACAAGATATTCCTAAAAGGAATATTTACGCATGGCAATACTGATAAGGCTGCTCCCATTACTGTATAATTGCTATAACTTAGCTATCAAGTTCTGCAAGAGCTTATCACTATCTTCCAGTTATGTGGTAACTTTTAGCATCCTCGGTAATCACTCAATTGAAACTATTATCAGGCCTGATCATTTTTTGGGATTGCATCACTGATAAAAAGAAATTGCTTCATAATAGGATGAAACAATGCGATCTAATGTGCTGCATAATCTTTTGTATAACAAGAAAGACTTCCAAGCAGCTCGAGAAGACCAGAAAGCATGTTATAGAATTGGACTTATTTTGCTTTCATGATGTTTTTGTAGTTACTGTTTTATGCCCAAGACTCATCATAAGATTGAAGCTTATCATTTCTTCAAACTTGTAAAACGAATATGCCAGAGAAAATACCTGTTATACTTGAGGAATAAGCTGAAAGCCGATACTATTGACCGATCCGATAATATGAACATAAACCTAAAGAATCGAATGTTGCATGCTAATTAAGCTAGCATCCAAAATGATCTGCTTGCATGTGAAATTAATGGACAAGAGAAGAGAAAAATCAAAAAATTCTCTTCCATTCGCTGGTTAATAGAAAATGCTCAAAACTCCCTGTAAAGTGATTCCAGTCCAGAGGTCTCAACCTTGACAATGACTGTTTCATGCCACTGCCCATTTTAAGGACAACGAGAATTTTAAGAAGAAGGAAACTATGATAAAGAAGGTTGGTTAGCTATGCCCTCGGGCTTGATTGAGATTTGCACTTAGCATAACAAAAGTGGGAATAAACTTTAGGTCTTTTTCCCAAGACTAAGATTTTAAGATTGCAAATATCCATGCCGACGAACTAAGCAACAAATCACCCGTAAAACTTCTAATATATCTTGTAAAGCAAAAGAACAGGGACTAAAGAGAGAAGTGATCTCAAAAATGTATGATGGTTGTCTGGTCTTTGCTGTGTTGCATTTCATGTGTTAGGCTTATAATGCTATAAATCTTTGACTAAAAATCCACTAATAAATTCCAATATAGGAATTTTTTTTTCTTGAAAAAAAAAAAATCCGGCATTGGGTATTTGAGCAGCAGGTAGTCGTTTCCCTGCCATTGTTGTGATAATATTTGTTCCACTGAGGAGAAAAAGAAGTTGACATATTATTAGGATTACACAATTTATCTTTATGCACACACTTTGGATCCCTTGTCAGTTTCCACCATCTTATCTGAAAGCAGATGATCCAATAACAGGGCACTTTGATAGATCAAAAGTAGACAAGAGAAGGGAAGCCAGGCACGTAACTTCCATTCATTCGATTTAAAGGAATGATTCCACTGCGTGGATGTTCAAAGTAAATCCAATCAAAATACATTGCGTCCGATATGACTAACGAACTTGTTGGGAGATACCCACCGACCGACCGACCGACTATCGGAGGGCCCAACCGGCTGGCGGCTCGACCGACCGACCGACTATCGGAGGGCCCGACCGTCTGGCAGCCCGACCGACTAACCAACGGCCCGACGGACGTCTCTGACTGGCCGATCGTAGGTCGGGCGACAGGCCGACGGACGCCATCAGCGGCTAACTGCGGCCATTCCACGGTCCATTCCCGACCGACTAAACCCAGAGGTCCGGTAGCCGACCCACATGAAGCTCGCCGACCGACGGAGGAGTCCGACGCCACTCTGCTGGCCACCGACCTGGGGTCGGCCGACTCCACCAACCACCGTACGGTCGCCAGACGTTGTCAGCCCTGACACGGACATGTGGCACAGTTACCTAAGGGCATTGTCCCGCCGAGAGCCGGGTCAACCCTGGTGATTAGACGGCTACACGGCGACATGACGTTTTCACGGCGGCTCTGACAGCCTACAGTGAGTTGACAGTTCCTCACTTGTCCGCGCCATTAATGACGGCGCCATACCTAGCTCCATTATATATACCGGGGAAGGCAACAGTGCAAGGGATCGATCCGCCCGTCTCTCCCACATACGCAGGCTCGCTCCTCTCTCTCTCTCCCTCTCTCTTTCTCAGAGCTCTCTGTCTGCATTTCACTGTTGCCCAGTCACCTCTCTGACTTGACCGTCGGAGGGTCCCCGCCGGAGCCGCCTCCGGTCAGTGCGGACTTCCTTTTGCAGGTGCACGCTTCCCGGCGATCGGGCGACGAGGCGATTGGCCGCAACAGATTGGCGCGCCAGGTAGGGGCCAGCATGACAAAGACAAGAGCTCAACGATCGAGAATCACTGGGTCGGCAAGGCGCTCTTCCCGCCGGGAAGAAGCCTCCCCGCCCCCACCGGCGGCGGAGCCTAGCTCTCCGCGCCCTGCAGTGACCACGGAGGCCCAGATTGCGGCCATCGTACGGCAGATGACCGTACTGACCGACGCAGTCAAAAGCCTCCAGCAACAACCGGCGGCCCGACCTATGCCTTCCAGGAGCAGCCGCCGACGGCCGCGCCGACCCCTGTCGCCTCCATGCGAGCGCTCCCAACAGCGATCCCACGGAGAGGAGGAGGGGCGACCACGGCGCGACGACCGACGGTCCCAGCGGCCCTCTCCTTCCCCGTTGGAACGGGCGAGGAAGGAAAAGCGGCCGCGCACACCGTCGGCCTCTCCTTTAGAATCCTCCGGAGGCTCCACCCCCGGGGTCTCCCAGCATCGACGAGCGGACGACTACGAGCGACGGTTCGAGGAGATCGACCGCCGACTCGCCCAACTGCAGATGGACGGTCAGAAGTCTTCGAACGACGTCGACTTCCAGACCGCCCAGCCTCTCTCTCGACTGGTCCTCGATGAGCCGATTCCCAGTCGGTTCAAAATGCCGAACGTGGAGCCATACGATGGCTCCACCGACCCAGTCGACTACCTCGAGAGCTATAAAGCTCTCATGACGATTCAAGGGGCAACCGACGCTCTTTTTTGCATCGGCTTCCCCGCCACACTTCGCAAGGCTGCCAGGGCTTGGTACTCCGGTCTTCGATCGGGCAGTATCCATTCCTTCGCGTAGCTCGAGCACTCGTTCGTGGCCCATTTCAGCACCAGCCGAAAGCCGCCGCGAACGTCGGATAGCCTTTTCTCCCTCAAGCAGGGGGAAAACGAGACGCTCCGATACTTCGTGGCGCGATTCAACGCGGCCACGCTCGAGGTCCGAGACCTCAACGAAGACATGGCGGTTTCAGCCATGAAGCGGGGCCTGAGGTCGTCCCGGTTTACTTATTCTCTGGACAAGACCCTCCCCCGAACATACGCCGAGCTATTGGAGCGCGCATACAAGTATATGCGCGCGGACGAAGGAGCGTCCGACCGACGCTTGGTCGAGCCCAGAGGTCCGAAGGAGAAGCGAAAAAAAGGTCGGGAGCCTGCCGAACCAAGCAGGCCCCCGGCCAATAGTCGGCTTTCTCCACCCCAACAGATCCAAAAATCACCTCGCCGACAGACTCCGAGGCCGGTGCGTCCCAGGTATGACTCCTACACTCCTCTCTCCGCTCCCCGTGCGCAGATCTTGATGGAGATCGAAGGGGAAGAATACCTGCGACGGCCTCCGCCTCTGAAGGCAAAGGGCCTCGACCATCGGAAGTACTGTCGGTTCCATCGGAGCCACGGCCACGACACCGAGCGATGCATCCAGTTGAAGGATGAGATCGAAAATCTCATCCGCCGGGGGTATCTCGGCAAATTTCGAAAGGGTCCGCCGACCCGACCGACTGCCGATCGACGCCCCCAGCCGACTGAAGAGGCGCCGACTAACCAGCCAACGGCTGGAGTCATCAACACGATCTCCAAGCGGCTGGGATCGGGGACGCCTACAGGGGGGAGCCGACGAAAAAGTCGTGCCCGGACGACGTGATTACCTTCTCAGAAGACAACGTTCGGGGCATCCAGACTCCCCACGACGACGCTGTTGTTGTGTCGGCGACAATAGCCAATTATGATGTAAAACGAATTTTTGTTGATAATGGAAGTTCGACAAATATTTTGTTTTACTCGACCTTCTCCCGAATGCGACTACCGACTGATCGACTTAGTAGGGTCTCCACGCCCTTGATCGGCTTTGCCGGAGACACCGTCACGACAGAAGGAGAAATCACCCTGCCCATGACGGTCGGCACCGAACCACGGCAAAGCACAGTCTCCCTCATTTTCGCGGTCGTCCAAGTTCCTTCGGCCTACAACGCCACACTCGGGCGACCCGGACTGAACGCCCTCAGGGCGATCGTCTCGACGTACCATCTCCTTGTTCGATTCCCGACCAAAAACAGAGTCGGGGAGATGCGCGGAGATCAACAGCTCGCCCGACGATGCTTCCAAATCTCCGTCCAAAGCGACGAGACAAAGGATCCCCTGACAATCGTCAAACTGGATCAACGGGAGGAGGAAGAGCGGGGTTCGCCGGCCGAGCAGCTCGAGGCGATCCTGATAGGGGAAAACCCCGACAGAAAAGTTTGGGTCGGGTCGCAATTGCCCGACACCGAACGCCACCGACTGGCGGAGCTGCTGACGGCCAACGCCGACATATTCGCATGGTCGGCAGCAGATATGTCGGGCATCCCTCCAGAAACAATTACTCACCGACTCAACATCGATCCGACAATGAAGCCGGTGAGGCAGAAGAAAAGGTCCTTCGCCCCAGAAAAGCAGAAGGCCATTGATGAAGAAGTGGACAAGTTGCTCGAAGCAGGCTTCATCCGGGAATCCACGTATCCCGATTGGCTCGCCAATGTCGTCATGGTCAAGAAAGCCAACGGGAAATGGAGGATCTGCATCGACTATACCGACCTCAACCGAGCATGCCCGAAGGATAGCTTTCCACTCCCGAAGATCGACCAGCTGGTGGATGCGACGTCCGGATTTCGACTGCTCAGCTTCATGGACGCCTTCGCCGGGTACAATCAGATCCGGATGGCGCCTGAAGACGAGGAGCACACCGCGTTCGTAACCCCCAAGGGCCTCTACTGTTATCGGGTGATGCCCTTTGGATTGAAGAATGCCAGCGCCACCTACCAGCGACTCGTCAATAAGGTCTTCAAAGACCAGATCGGGCGTAACATGGAGGTATACGTGGACGACATGCTGGTAAAGAGCACGCAGATCCCGGACCATGTTCAAGATCTCGAGGAAACCTTCCGCACCCTTCGACGACATCGAATGAAGCTCAACCCGACCAAATGCGCTTTCGGGGTGGCCTCAGGGAAGTTCCTCGGATTCCTCGTTTCTCAGAGAGGGATCGAGGCCAACCCTGAGAAGATAAAGGCAATCCTCGACATGCGTCGTCCGAACGCCAAGAAGGAGGTCCAACAGCTGAACGGAAGAATCGTCGCTCTTAGCCGATTCTTTTCCCGATCAGCTGAAAGGTGCCTCCCGTTCTTCAAGACCCTGCGCCAGGCGAACGGTTTCTCTTGGTCGGATGAGTGCGAACAGGCCTTTGAAGACCTGAAAAGGTACCTGGCTTCCCCGCCGCTGCTCGTAAAGCCGCGGGTCGGGGAGACCTTGTATCTCTACTTGGCCACATCTTCTGAGGCGATCAGTTCGGTGCTCGTTCGGGAAAACGAGTGTCGAACCCATCAGCCCATCTACTACACCAGCAAAGTGCTCCACGGCGCCGAAGCCAGATACTCGGAGACGGAAAAGATGGTTTTCGCCCTGACCGTCTCCGCGCAACGGCTCCGACCATACTTCCAGGCCCACGCCATCGTGGTACTCACCAACCAGCCCCTGAGGGCCGTACTGCGCCGACCCGACACATCCGGACGACTCGCTAAGTGGGCGATGAAGCTTAGCGAGTTCGATATTCAGTACCGACCGAGGCCTGCCTTGAAGGCTCAGGTCTTGGCTGACTTCATCGCTGAATGCCCGACGACCGACCGAAGGTCGGGAGCTGAAGGCCCGGGACGAGATTCGATCTCCGAGCCAGACCCGATCTCCACCTGGGTACTCCACATCGACGGGGCCTCCAACGCTCAAGGAAGCGGGGCTGGGCTCCTGCTCACGAATTCGGATGGGGTAGTCACCGAGTACGCCCTCCGGTTCGACTTCAAGGCCTCCAACAATCAAGCCGAATACGAGGCACTCCTCGCGGGCTTGAGGATGGCGAAGGAGCTGGGCATCGACAGCCTCCGGGCATTCTCCGACTCTCAGCTGATCGTAGGGCAGATCAAGGGCGACTTCGAGGCGCGAGATCCGACCATGATCAAGTATCTTCAGAAGGTAAAGGATCTCGTGGCCCGCCTCGAGTATTTCGAGATCTCCCACATCCCCAGGACGGAGAACGCCCGTGCCGATGCTCTCTCCAGATTGGCAACGTCGGCCTATGATTCTTTGGGTCGGACGTTCGTCGAAAACCTCCAACAGCCGAGCATTGATCGGGTCGAAGAAGTGCAGCAGCTAACGTCCGAACCAAGCTGGATGGACCCGATCGTCCGGTACTTGTCCGACGGGACCAGTCCCGAAGATCCCGCGGGGGCCAAGCGACTCCGATGGTCGGCGTCACAATATGTGATCATGGACGGCCGACTCTACAAGAGGTCGTTCTCCCTCCCTCTGCTCAGGTGCTTGGGACCGACCGACGCCGACTACGCTCTCCGAGAGGTTCACGAAGGAATTTGTGGGAATCACTTGGGGGGCAAGTCCTTAGCCTTCAAGGTCTTGCGACAGGGCTACTACTGGCCGACCATGAGGAAGGATGCGGCAGAATTGATCCGAAGGTGCGAGCCATGCCAGAAGTATGCCAATATTCAGCGCCAACCGGCCAGCCAAATCGCTCCCATTGTCGCTCCGTGACCCTTCGCTCAGTGGGGAGTCGATATTCTCGGCCCCTTCCCACCGGCGTCGGGCCAAAGGAAGTTCATCGTTGTCGCCATCGACTACTTCACGAAGTGGGTCGAGGCCGAGCCCTTGGCGCAGATCACCGAGCGGAAGATGGAGGACTTCGTCCAAAAGTCCATCATCTTCAGGTTCGGATTGCCGCACACCATCATCACCGACAACGGGCGGCAATTCGACAACCAAGACTTCAAAGACTTCTCGCCAGGTTCCACATCCGTCATCGACTAACTTCAGTCGGGCACCCACAGTCCAACGGTGAGGTTGAGGTGACGAACCGAACCCTGCTCCATGGACTCAAGACCCGACTGAACGAAGCCAAAGGTCTCTGGGTCGACGAGCTGGGCCCCGTCCTATGGGCTTACCGAACGACCCCCCGTGTCCCGACCGGGGAGTCACCGTTCAGTTTGGCCTACGGGACAGAGGCTATGATCCCGCTCGAGATTGGCCTGCCGTCTTCAAGGGTCGAGCAGTACCACGAGCCGGACAACTCCGAAAGCCGGAGGGCCGACCTAGACCTTCTCCCCGAACTGCGAAATGAGGCTCAAATCCGAATGGCCTCATACCGACAGAGGGTCGCCCGGTACTACAATGCTAAGGTCAGACCAAAGCTCTTCAGGCCTGGCGACCTAGTCTTGAGGAAGGCGGAGGTGTCGAAGCCCTTGGACCAAGGGAAGTTGGCTCCCAACTGGGAAGGACCCTACAAGGTTGCTGACACCTTTGGGCCGAGGGCCTACCGGCTGGAGACCCTTGAGGGGAAGCCCATTCCCCGGACTTGGAACGCCGACAACTTGAAGCTGTATTACCAGTGAATTTTGTGGTTGGAATACAAGTTCAGTTTTAAATTTCGGAGTCCTGATCCTTCGACGTTCAACGATCCATCGGCCCCTTACCAGGACCGATGCACCTACGGGAGTCGATACTCCTTCGACGTTCGACGATCCATCGGCCCCTTACCAGGACCGATGCACCTACGGGAGTCGATACTCCTTCGACGTTCGACGATCCATCGGCCCCTTACCAGGACCGATGCACCTTCGGGAGTCGATACTCCTTCGACGTTCGACGATCCATCGGCCCCTTACCAGGACCGATGAACCTTCGGGAGTCGATACTCCTTCGACGTTCGACGATCCATCGGCCCCTTACCAGAACCGATGCACCTACGGGAGTCGACAGCCCACGCGGTTGTTGTCGCAATTTCCGACCAGGCTGCGGCCGGTCGAGGGATATCCGGCTTACCACCGTTTTCACACAACGCGACCTTAGTCGCACCCATAGCTTCCCGATCGATTGACGGTCGGTCGAACGACATCCGGCTTGCTACCATATGTCGGACGATACAGAACCCGACGCAAGAGCTTGGGGATCCGACTTACTATCGCTCCCCCGATACTGCGCCGGTCGATGTTCGACTGAACGCATCTACGAAAGTCCGACTACCGAACCTTTACCAGGTTCGGTCGGCTCCCGACTTAACAGATGCGCCCGACCGGCGACTTTAATTATTGGAAGCCGACCTAAAGTCGGGACACAAGCTACTTCGGAGCTGTGCAAGTCGGTTAAGTCCTGCCGACTTACCCGAGTTGGCGACTTCTCTAAGTCGGTAACTAGGGTTCGACATTACAGCAATAAGGGACATTTCAAACAAAAGACACAAGAAAAGACAATTTCATTTATTGATCGAAGGAAATTACAAAGTCGGGCCGAAGCCTGATTACACGTATTTTCAAAAAGAAACAAAAGGAAGACGGTCGGCTGGACCGATCATTCGTCCTGGTTGATCTCTTCGACTGACGGAGGATCGGGAAGGATCGGCGTCTCGACCGTGAGCGGCGCTGGGTCAACGGCAGAAGGATGTCCTTCAGTCGGCAAGGGACCTTCGGTCGGCTCCTGCTCCGGGATGGCTTCCTCCGCTGGGATGACGCCTCCCGACAGATGGTCGGCCTCCTCTTCGGTTCCCTCCTCTTCGGCGAGTAGCGGGACGACTCGGCTGACGTCCACCTCCGGGTACAAGGCATGGACGGCATCCCGACCGTCCTCGAACCCGACCCGGTAGGAGGCGAAGCCCGACTCGAGCATCTCCTCCTTGTACCGGTCGGAGGCCCGGAAGTCCTCAACCGCACGATCGGCCGACTCCCTCGCCGACCGTGCCTCGTCCTCAGTGTGGGCCAGCTCCTCCCTCGCCAACTCCGCCTCGGCCCTAGCAATTTCGGCGTCGATCTGGGCGATGGACAACTCCTCTTCGGCTTCTGCGAGCTTCCCCAGGCTGGCCCGAAGTTGCTCGCGTTCCCCTTGGAGTTCGGAGGTGGCACCGTCCCGTTCGCGTCGAAGACGACGCACGACCCGACCTTTGTGCTTGGCCTCCTTCTTGGCCGACTTCAGTTCGGCCATAAGCCGGGAGACCTCGTCCGTCAACTTGGCCTCCCGGTCGACCGACTCCTGCAGTTGGTCGACCAGCCTCGCTCTTTCGGCCTCGGCCGCCGTCGACCTTTCCTTAAAGGCTGCCCGAACGTCGCCGAACCTTCGGTATCCGACCTCCAACTCGGACATGGTGAAGATCAGCTGCCGACGGAAAAAAGCTTCGTCAGAATTATGTGGCAAGCAAAAATTCTTCTGAGGAAAAAGGTGACGCAAAGCTTACCTCCACCATTGTCGGGTAGAACCGCGACAGCATCTCGGTCACCTGCCGAGACCGCAACGACTGCACGTCGGTAGGGAGGAGGATCCCCTGGCACAACCTCCTCGCAAGGTTGTGGTCGGCCAAGGCCGATGCACCCTCAGGGTAGTATGCGCTGGGGGGCATTGATCTCTCCTCCTCCGAGGGCTCCATCGGGGCTTTCCCCCGATCAGCTGCCCCGACCGATGGGGCTGGCAGCGATGGGACGCTGGAATTCGACCCGGCGCCCCCCGTTGCGCCAGCGGATGCCTCCGGACGATGTTCGGCTTTCCGAACGACATCCGGCTCCACTCGCGGCGGCGAAGCCGCCGACACTCCTTCGGCCACTTCCTCGGTCGGCCTCTCTTCGACTTGGACAGTCGGAGCCGCGAGGGCTATGATCGGCTCTGACCCCTCGGTCGCCGACGCTTCCACGGTCGGCGGGACTGGGGCTGGTCTCTTGGAAGGGCGCGAAGGGCCAGCCCCCGACGCTGGCCTCTTCCTCGCGGCGGCAAACTGATGAATCTCGACATCGGTCGGCCTCATCCTCGGCGGTGTCCCTGCAAAACCGACCGGTGTCAAAGGCCGGACCAGAACTACCCTAAATGCGAACAAAAAGAAAAGCTGGGGGATCGGGCGATACCTATTCGGGGGACCAGACTCAGGCCGGCATCATAGAGAGCTTGCTCGGTAACAAGCTCCCTCTGCTTCGGGACCGATATGTCTTTGAGTCGGTGGAAATCCTCCCGATCGTCCGCGTCGACCCGACTGTTGTCGTTGGCCTCAGTTCGGGGTACACCCCAGCGGGAAGGAAAGCCCCAAGAAGAAGAAGAAGAAATGAAAAAGAACTGGTTCTTCCATCCATGAATGGATGATGGAAGACCGGTTATGAAAGCAAGACCCTTCCGGGGGTTGAAGAGCCACCACCCTCGGGCCTTGGGGTGGGGTCGGAGCACAAAAAATGCCCGGAAGAGGGAAACGCGAGGATTGGTCGGCAAAAGCTGACACAACAACGCGAAGGAGATTATCAGACGAACAGAGTTCGGCGCCAGCTGCGCCGGACAGAGTCCGTAGTAATCAAGCAGATTCCGGACGAACTCCGGAATCGGGAGCCGAAGACCCGCGCGGAGGTCTTCGACATATAGCGCCAGGTCGCCAGGCGGAGGGTTGTTGACCCGACCGTCGGCCCCTGGAGCGGAGAGCCGAAACTGCTCCGGGATGCGATAGTGCTCCCGAAGCTGATCGACATTCGGCCCCGAAAGCGAGGAAGCCTCATCTTCCAGAGCCGATCGAGAGTCGTCGGTCGGGTTCCCCGACCGAGCTCCCTAGGTCGGTTTCCTGGTCATTATGCAGGAACCAAAAGAGCAGAAAGGGAAGAAGAAGGAGAAGAGGGGACCACGAACCCGATGGACCCTCCGGAAGTAGAGAAGAGCTCTGCCCGCGACGACCAAGAAATCGCCCGGACAGAGTTTCCCCCAGCAAATGGCGAGTGTGGGTCCTGGGTCCGGGAGGTCCTATATATATAGGGCCGACCGACGGCCGAGATGCTCCCGCGCCGACCAAAGACCTCCAGATGCGCGACGCGTGGCGCCCGCCGGTTGGCTGAGGATTCGGCGCGCTTCGTCCCGGGACGCCCGCACCGCCCTCATTAAATGCCAGAGCGGACGCCGGCCAACCACCATGACACGCGGCGCGCGGGGGTTGGCTCCGCAGTCGGCCGCCCGCGCCGGTCCGCGTTCCCGATGGGACGCCTCACCCGCGATCGGCGCCGAATATCCGATCGACTGACGCCGTATCATTCGGCGCCCGATCTTCTGACACCGACGTGACGACTGACGACGACAAGACGTGGTGTCTGACACCTGACGCCGGCGTGACTTCTGGCATCGACTAGACGTTCGGATCACTTGGGATTCGTGAGGTGTCTGACAACGGATCAGCCGGCGGTACGGTCGGATCTGCGCATGCGACAAACCCACTCCCAGTCGTCCGGTCTTGCTACCCGAATGAAGGCATCGGCCAGCTCTCCACCCGACTTAGGAGTGGAGGGGGGCAACTGTTGGGAGATACCCACCGACCGACCGACCGACTATCGGAGGGCCCGACCGGCTGGCGGCTCGACCGACCGACCGACTATCGGAGGGCCCGACCGTCTGGCAGCCCGACCGACTAACCAACGGCCCGACGGACGTCTCTGACTGGTCGATCGTAGGTCGGGCGACAGGCCGACGGACGCCATCAGCGGCTAACTGCGGCCATTCCATGGTCCATTCCCGACCGACTAAACCCAGAGGTCCGGTAGCCGACCCACATGAAGCTCGCCGACCGACGGAGGAGTCCGACGCCACTCTGCTGGCCACCGACCTGGGGTCGGCCGACTCCACCAACCACCGTACGGTCGCCAGACGTTGTCAGCCCTGACACGGACATGTGGCACAGTTACCTAAGGGCATTGTCCCGTCGAGAGCCGGGTCAACCCTGGTGATTAGACGGCTACACGGCGACATGACGTTTTCACGGCGGCTCTGACAGCCTACAGTGAGTTGACAGTTCCTCACTTGTCCACGCCATTAATGACGGCGCCATACCTAGCTCCATTATATATACCGGGGAAGGCAACAGTGCAAGGGATCGATCCGCCCGTCTCTCCCACATACGCTGGCTCGCTCCTCTCTCTCTCTCCCTCTCTCTTTCTCAGAGCTCTCTGTCTGCATTTCACTGTTGCCCAGTCACCTCTCTGACTTGACCGTCGGAGGGTCCCCGCCGGAGCCACCTCCGATCAGTGCGGACTTCCTTTTGCAGGTGCACGCTTCCCGGCGATCGGGCGACGAGGCGATTGGCCGCAACAGAACTATAGACATAGGTGACAGTATGAGGCAGTAGGTAATCCGTAGAGTTTTTAAGTGATAAAATGATACATCATTTTGTTCCGAAAGATAATGTTCTACAACCTATGGGGAGTCTTACTTGACGTATTTCACAAGGAAGAACTAGACACAAATTCCAGCAAAACAGTCTCCTACTATCAAGGAAGGATAAGGTGGTTGCTCAGTTGTTGGAAGTATAAAGGTCAGGGTCTCTGTGAAGAACAAGGGGAAGATAGGGTCTTTATCCTAGTCTCTAACCACCTATATAAACAAGGAAAACAAAATAGATTCTCTCTTAAAGGATTGGCCTACATAAGATGTACACCTCATTTTTCTTATATTTTCTTCATAACATATCAGTGGATGTCTGGCCAAGACTGTTAGATATGTGTCCTAGATGCTAGATTGGCTGACACATTCCTGTACAAATATAAGGACAAATTTATAATTTTGACTATAAATAAATAAAAGGGTTATTCTACTATCACATTGTGTGCATTATATCTGTGATACATCCTTTGAGTTAGTAGGAATGTTAATTCATATTTTTAAGAGTTGAAAATTTAAGGCATGAATTTACATAACTAACTCATAAACAGCTCCTGACCATAAGATCATCACGAGGATGGTGATCGATCCGGAAGGTTGGTGTACGATCGCTTCCTTAGGGTAGATGTGTCTTGAGTCTACAGTGTGAAGACACCAGAGTGAGAGTACAGGTATTCATTGAGAACGAGAGTACTGAATGTGACCACCTCGAGCAGTCATAAGAAAATCTACCTTCTCGTCGATGACTAGCTCGATGCTGCAGCTATGTGTCTAGTTCTTTGATCTGAGGTGCATCGACAGTTTACTTTGAGTGTGTTATAGTTTGACTATACCATAACTCGGTCTCTTAGCCATTCGGAATCCTGAGGTGTATGTTGGCTGTAGGATATTCATTGTAGGAACCAGATTGTACAAAGATGAAATCTATCAACCTCGGTAGATGAGAGGAGTAGTCCTATGATGATCGAAAGATCAAGTCCTTAAGTCCATGGCCATGGCAGAGTGAAATAATGAAAAAAAAATTTTCATTAAGGTTTCACATCGGACTCAGATCGATCGATTGATTCATATGATTGATGTTGGGTTTGACGAGTTCACCTTAACCCTAATTCAGTCGGGACTCATGATAGAAGAACTCAATCACACAGGTAGCTACACCGAGAGATTTGTCTTCATTTCTGATGGATTACCACCATATACTGCTAGGTATCACTGGTGGATTTTGAGAGCAATTAGAATGATCTTGATGATCGATCATTCTAATTATCTGAATCAGAAGAGTTTCGATCCATCGAAAGGAGTTTCGATGATGTCGATGATGAGATCATGACATGTCTCATTACCATACGAAAATGAACCTAACTGGATCACACAAACAAGAGTTAGGATCTGGATTTCATCAATTGAGCTAGCCCAGTTCGATTGATTTGGATTAGATCCAATTAGGTTCAAAAAAATCATGCTAGCACACGATTGAGCCTAACTTTCTTCTCGTGTAATCTTTTCTATCTCGACTGAGCCAAATATGATTTAACTCACCCAGAGAACCTTGAGAAGGTTTCTCACAGTCTGACTGAAGCCAGTCCAGCTCAGAAAAAATTTATCTTAATTCATGAGATGAATTTAAGACAGCACCTGTTAATTCCTATTACCTGCCATTTTCATTTTAGGACATTGGTCAAACGTTGACCCATGGACCTTAGACTGAAGGCCACTTAGCAAGAGGTCATTGGAGATTTTTTGTGGAGTGTCCACCTGCTAAATTGGGCCTCAAAGTGGGTGTCATATTCAGATTGGGCGTGCGCCCCAAGTGGATAAGGATAGAGTCCCATGAGATGAGGACTTTGATCCCTTGATCAACTTGGACTATGGGGCGCCAATCTCACTGTGCTTATCCAGTGTTGGTGCCAACAGTAGGAGGAATTGTGAGAATTCTTATTTGATATGATCAAATGACATCACTCCATCGATTAAAATTTTTTCAGAATTAATTAAAATTTTTTATTGGTCGAATGATGTGACACTGCATGGCGCAGCAGGGTCTATTTAAACCCTGTCTGCACCTAGGGTTAAGAAAATCTGCTCAATACCCAGCAAAAATATGAAATCCCTCCACTTCTCTATGTCCCCTCTACTCATCTCCCTCCCCTCTTCACGTCCAAGAGGTTGGGCATCCATCTGGTACTTGTCCAAGGCGTGGTGGCTTCCTAATTAGAAGGCTATAGAGATTTATCGAGAAGCTGCTCCTCCAGCTTCAGAAGATCTTTTGAAGATCTTCCTGATCAGATCCAAATCTAATTTTTGGAGCAGAGATTCACGAGGAGAAGAAGATCTAGATCCTGCTCGAGTGGATATCGGTAGAGGCCAGACAACTGTGTGGCTATTTTAGAACCTCGGGCATTGCTGTGATCATCTACAGGGTAATCTAGTTACCCTAGAGGTATTTCTCTATTCCTCATGATTTTAGATTTAATTTTGGATTTAATATCAGATAATAAGAATTAGATCTAATAGATCTTAGATCTGAAATATCATAAGATAATTTTTTGAAATATTCCACCCCAAATCTCATTAGATCTGGAAGATCCTACAAGGAAAAAATTGGTTTTTTCTTCAACTGGTATTAGAGCCAGGTTGATGGCTCTATTTCAGATCTAATTTAGATCTAATTTTTATTTTTATTTATCTGATATTAATAAATTTTAGATGTCACATCAGATATAATAGGATCTGAAATCAAAAAAATTTAAAATTAAATCTAAGTAGATCTAACATGTATGAGATGCATGATTAGACTAGGAGTAGTTTAATCTATGAATAGTCTTATAATTTTATGTTTTAATATGATTAAAATATAAATTAGATCTAATTTATTCTCTAATTTTTTGATGTTATAAATGTTATATTCAAATCAAAAAATAAAAAATAAAATTTAATTAATTCATAAGATTGATTTGCTGCATGCCTAGACTAGTTGTAGAATTGTTCTAGTAACTGTCTAGAATATATTTTATATTGAATAGTTCAATTTAAATCTTATTTTTCAGATATTACATGTGATGTATCAGATCTGAAAGCATGCTAATTAGATTAGATTTTAATATATGAGATGTATGCAAAGCATGTATAAGTTAGATCTGAAATTATATATGTGATATGTAACTTAGATCTAACTAGTTTTGTAATTAAATCAATATTTCTGATTAAGGTGTTTCTCAAGGCCGTCCGGCCATAAGAACAAAGTAGGGTTTAAAACCCTCTCCTCCTATTCAATAGAGTGTTCTTATGGCGTATAGGGGTGCTGCGCGTTCATCCTTAATCAGAAATCAAACTTACTTTTCTACAAAACCCTAGATCCTGAAATCCTAAGATTTATTTTACATATTTTGTTTATGAACTCAAGACTTAATTAATGAATTAAGCTTATGAAATTAAATTAGATCTAAAATTAAGAATTTCATATCTAAGTCATTTTCATAAAATTGGGTTCGGACTTGGGTAGCTCAATTAGGTCTAACGGTTGATCAAATCGAATCAAAAATTGGTTAGGTGGGATCATGAAAGCTAATAATTGACCAGCCTAATAGGATTAAGTCTAGGTCAAGGTTGAATCACATTCATATGTGACTCGATCAAGTTAAGACCTAATTTGGCTCAGTGGTTAGAGCCTGGATTGTAGGCTAACCCAATTGGTTCTGGTTCGACAATTTGGTGTCTAAGGTAAATTGGGCAGATGCGACCGACTGATTTTTAATTGGGAGCTACTCGACTCGAATGCGTTCTTATCGAGTTAATGGCATATCCCTTCCACCGGTCTCACTTACCTGACCATATGTGTCGATCCAGTTCTGATTTGAGATGACTAACAATTCGAGCTAACCCATGCCACTAGGTTAGTCATAATTATTATGACTATGTCAAGTCAAGTTTAATGTGACCTAAATTAAATCTTCTTAAAAAAATATTAAGTCTAAGATCTTCCACCATTGTGGATATGCGGGCCCTTCCTGGGGTTAATTGTTCTCGGCTGGTTACAGTGGTTCAGTTGCACCGGAAAGACGCAACCATGTCCATTAGGCATTGGATGCTACGGATTAGAGGATGGGTTGTGCCCAATATTTTGGATACAGTGAGGGACTCAATCGAAAATCTAGTTCATGCAATTGATGGGTCTGACTTAACTAAGGATTGGAGCGATATTCCAGGCACGATGAGCTTCATGAATTAGAGACCAAATTTTGGGTGCACCATGATTAGAGAATCATTGAACAAGAGTTGTCCACTCATCAGTTGACCGATCACCAATAACTGTTAGGTGAGATGGTGAGTCAGTCGGTGAGACCGCACCACCCATTAGAAATCACTAATTACGGAGATTTTCATATCTCTACCTAGGGAGTGTAGGGATCTGAGAAAATAGCGGGAGTCTAATTTGTTTTAAAATGAAATCCCTAAACAAATTGATTAAGTCTGATTACAAAATCTAACTAGAAACTCTTGACTCTCTACAGAAAATATGTCTGCGTCCAACCCCCTGACTAAAATACTAAACACCCACAGATTGACTGGACCTAATTTCAAGAACTGGTTGAGAAACTATAGAATTATTCTGGATTCTGAGAAACGGACTCATATCTTGGACCAGGACCCATCTGTCATACCAGCACGTCCGACTGCTGAACAGAGAGTGTCTCTGAAAAGGTGGATGAATGACGATAATAAAGTTAGGTACTACATGTTGGGTGCCATGTCTGATGACTTGCAATGCCAGCATAAGAACATTATGACTATCCGCCAAATGTTGGCTCACCTACAAGAGTTGTTTGGTGAATAAAGTCGCACAGCCAAGTATCAAATCTGCCAAAGACTTTTTAAGACTAAAATACATGATGGGCAGTCAGTCCAAGATCATTGTTTGTCAATGATCAAGGACCTTGAGGAGCTTGAGAAACTCGGTGTCATCTTAGACAGAGATTTTCAGATTGATGTGATCCTTCAGTCCTTGTCTGATGCATATGGTCAGTTCATCATGAACTTCCATATGCATAAGATGCAGTGTACCTTGGCTGAGTTAATGAACATGTTGGTTACGGCTGAGCTTTCTTTAAAGGGTTCAAAAGGCTCAATCCTTATCGTGGAGCGGACTTCTTCCAAGAGAAAGTCTTTTGAAAAGAAGAAGAAGTCTGCGAAGAAGCAGAAGATGGATGGGAAGAAGAAGAAGACGAAATCAAAGAAGAAGGCTGCTGAAAAGAAAAAATATTTTCACTATAATTCAGACGGCCATTGGAAGCGAAACTGTCCTCAGTACCTGGCCACCCTGAAGAACAAGAAGGATGGATCTTCTGGAGATATGCTCGTTATAGAATCTAATCTTACGGTTTCCTCTGCATCCAGTTGGGTTCTTGACTCTGGTTCTAGTGCTCATTTGTGCACTTCTATGCAGGGTCTTGAGGAGAGCAAGAGGCTGAGGGATGGGGATATGATCCTACGCGTCGGGAACGGAGCAAGAGTTGCTGCTGTGACCGTGGAAACCTACCCTCTGTAGGATTAGATTTAGTTCTTAGAGATTGTTATTATGTGCCTGCAGCAAGCAAAATTTGATTTTTGTTTCATATTTAGCACAAGAAGGCTATGTGATTAGCTTTCATAAGAATCATTGTAACATATTTTATGAAAATAATAAAGTTACAAATAGTTTTCTTATTAATGGTCTCTATCAGCTACATATTGATGTATTGTATTTCATATCGAGCAAAATATGAATGCCATGGGAATTAAAAGGCCTAGAAATAGTCTAAATGATAGGTATCTGTGACACCTGAGACTAGGTCATATAGCGGAAGACAGGATTAACAAATTGGAGAAATTCGGGCTATTGAGTCCATTGACTTCCGAGTCATATCCAGTTTGTGAATCATGCCTTCAAGACAAAATGACCAAGCTCTCTTTTACAAGACATGGGCAAAGAGCCACAGACCTACTTGCCCTAGTACATACAGATGTGTGCGGCCCATTTGATGTGCCGGCTAGAGGCAACTATGTCTACTTCATTACCTTCATCGATGATATGTCTAGGTACGGGTATGTGTTTCTAATAAAACACAAGTCTGAAGCCTTTGAAAAGTTCAAAAAATTCAAACATGAAGTAGAAAACAAACAGGAAAGCTCATTAAGGTTCTTCGATCAGATCGAAGAGGCGAATATCTTAGTCGAAAGTTTCTAGACTATCTTAAGGAAATGGCATAGTCTCTTAATGGACTCCACCTGAAATGTCACAACTCAACGGGGTTTCAGAATGGAGAACCGGACCCTATTAGATATGGTTCGTTCCATGATGAGCTTCACAGACCTCCCTGAGTTTCTTTGGGGATATTGTCTCATGACAGTAATATATGTATTGAATAGGATTTCCTCTAAAATCGTTTCTATCACACCGTATGAGATATGGCATGGTAAGAACCAAGTCTGAGTCATCTCAGAATTTGGGGTTGGTCGGCTCATATCAAGAGACAGCAGACGGATAAGTTAGAGTTCAGGTCTTTTAGAGCTCGGTTCATAGGATATCCTAAAGAGTCATTAGGATACTATTTCTATATTCTGGAAGACCACAATGTGATTGTGAATCGATATGCTATTTTTTTGAAAAATAGTTTATTCAAGATAGTGGCATCGGAAGAATAATTAAGCTCAAGAAAATATCTTCCAAGAGCAACGAGCTAAAGAACCTGAGGAACCAATCAATTAGAACTAGTCCTAACACAACCTCTTCTATCTCGTAGATCGATTAGGATTTTTCGTCCTTCTGAAAGGTACTTAGGTACTATACAAGAGAAAGTAGAGAAAATATTTCTCACGAAAAATGAGGCTCATGGTGATGACCCCAAGACCTATGACGAGGCGATATCAGATATCGACTCCGAGAAATGGTTAGAGACAATGAGATCAGAAATTGACTCGATGCACTCAAACCAAGTCTGGACCTTGATAGATCCACCTGAAGGTATTGTACATATTAGGTGTAAATGGATCTTCAAGAGAAACATAGGTGCAGATGAAAATGTGGAGATATTCAAGCTAGGCTCGTAGCGAAAGGTTATAGTCAGTGCGAAGGTATTGACTATCAGGATATCTTTTTGTCCGTAGCCATGCTAAAATCCATCCGCACATTACTTGCTGTTGCAACCTATTTCGATTATGAAATATGGTAGATGGGCGTGA